>NW_016917307.1:414786-418133 GCF_001483705.2 Eufriesea mexicana
AATGTGTCGCGGAGACAAGAGCGCCCCACCCCTCGCGGCGGTGGGGATCAGAGGAAACCGGATCTCGGTCCTCGAAATCGCGAGTTTGTGCACGAGACACTGCGCATGTGTACAGATAAGCGACGGAGACACCGAGGTAAACGCGGTCAGTCAATAGTTTCCGCCGTCAGAAAGTATTGAAGTCGGTATCGCGCAGCTGGATAAGGTGTTGACGTACCTGCGGGGCAAAAGGGTCATCGTCGGAGCGGACGCCAACGCCACGTCGCCCCTGTGGTTTAGCAGGGAGCTTGACGAACGCGGCGAGCTCCTCGACGGCCTGATTGCACAGCACGGTGTGTTGGCGCTGAACCGGCCGTGCGACGTCACAACGTTTCAGACCACGCGCGGGAAATTTAACATCGAAGTGATGCTCGTCACTCCGCAAGCACTACCGCTCGTGCACGACTGGAAGGTGCGCGAGGACGGAACCTCCAGCGACCACCGGATACTGGAGATGCGACTTAATCTCAATGCACTGCCACCACCACTGCCACCACGCTACCACACCAGGGAGGCCAAGTGGGAAAAGTTCCACAAGCTCATCATGGAAGAGAAGAGGAACCTGTCCGAAATGGTAATCAGGTGCCAAGAGGACGTAGAGAGTATGGCCGTAGAGCTGGAGCGGGTTCTCACCAAAGCCTGCGACGCGGCCATACCGAAGAAGAAATGGCACGAAAGGTCCAACCCTTGGTGGACCCAAGACCTCACACGTGCCAAGGGAGATGCGTACCGAGCAAGAAGGAGGTACCAGGGGACCAAGGACCCCGCAACGAGGGAGATAGAGAAACAGCGCTACCGTGAATTACGAAAGAAGTACACCAGAATGGTGATGAACGCGAAGATTCAAAACTGGCGCCAGTTCGTCACCGAGGAAGGAAACAAAGAGCCCTGGGGTATTGCCTACAAGACTGCCCTCGGGAAACTGAGGAGAGAAGAGGCGACGTGCGCACTCCGCACGCCGCAAGGAGAAACCTCGAGCTGGAGATCCACGGCGTAGGAGGTGTTAACCGCGCTCGTTCCAGATGACGACGTGGAAAAAGACACACCCGAGCAACGGTGGATCCGAGAGGACTCCAAGAATGCCCCGGAAACCGCAGATAGTCCCCCATTCAGGTACGAGGAACTGGGCAGCGCGATAGCGCGGCTCAAAAGAGGCAAATGCCCTGGCCCCGACCAAATCGAGTCGGAGGTAATTCAGGAAGCATCGAGAGACATTCATCAAGAGCTACTGAAACTCGTCGACGCCTGTTTGGAGCGGGGATTCTTCCCGAGAAGACGGAAAATCGGTAACGTTGTTACCATACTCAAAAGACCGGAGAGAGACAGAAGTAGCCCAAAGTCGTATAGGCCGATATGCTTGCTCTCAATGATTGGCAAGCTGTTGGAGCGACTAATGGTCAAAAGGATGGACCCACTCTTCCACGATCATATACTGTCCTGAGAGGCAGTACGGATTCCGTCCTGGAAAATCGACAGAGGACGCAATTGTTAAGCTACGAGGAGCGATAAATGAGAACAGCGAGTGGAAGTACATTTTAGCGATCGCACTCGACATCTCGGATCCCTTCGATAATGTGTGGTGGCCTAACGTACTCCAAGAACTGAAGCGAAGGAACTGCGCGCAGAACTTGTACAAGCTGACGCTAACCTACTTCACGGACAGGAGAGTACAGCTGTTAGGGAAGCACGAATCTGTCGAGAAGCAAGTAACAATGTGTTGCCCGCAAGTGTCGATACTTGGACCCAGCTTTTCCAATCTCGTTTTCGACGACCTACTGGCGCAACTAGAGTCCGAGGAGACCCAATGCGAAGCGGTCGCATACGCCGACGACATAATAATACTGGTCGACGGTAACTCGAAGGAGGAACTGCGGCGAGTGGGGCAATCAGTGGTCACAGCTGTCTCTACATAGTGCAGCCGTAAGAGGCTAGCACTGTCGGCCGAGAAGACGGAGATTCTGTTGGTGAAGCGGAAGCTAGATGCCGAACGACCACCAACAATTCGCATCAACGGGAAAAGCATCAGGATGCGCCCATCAATCAAATGCCTGGGCACTCATCTTGAATGCGGCCTGACAATGGAGAAGCACGTGCAAGAAACAGCGCACAATTGCAGAAGAATGTTCAACAGCCTTGCAAAGGTGGCCAAGCGAAACTGGGGTCTCGGACATGGAGCGTTAACCACCCTGTACAGGGTGCTCCTTGTCCCGATCGCAACGTACGCCGCAGCTGGCTGGAGCGACTTGCTGAACTTGAAGGCCATGAAGATCTTCGAGAGATCGCAGAGAATGGCCTTGCTTCAGGTCACGAAACATACCGGAAAATTTCGACACAGGCTCTTCAAGTGATAGCTGGGGAAATGCCTATCGACCTGGTGGTTGAAATGCGAGCGCGGGTGCACGTTGAAAGGAAGAGGTCAACCAACATAGTAGAAACAAAGCGGCGCCTACGGGACGAGGCCATGGCCACTTGGCAGGAGCGTTGGCGAGCGACAGAGAAAGGACAAACAACATACGCCTACTTCAGCAGCGTCCACGAGAGGAATAAGGATAAATGGATCCACGTGGACCACCATGTGACACAGTCCCTCAGTGGCCACGGTGACTTCAATAGCAAACTGAAGTACTTTGGCTGCAGCGATACGGAACTGTTCGACTGCGGAGAAGAGGAAACGCCGAGGCACATCATAGATGAGTGCCCACTCTATGGTGAAAGCTGGCGCGAACTTAAAGAAGGACTCGACGGCCACACATTCAGGTGGCCAGTCGAAAGTCACATCCTCACGTCAATAAAAGCGTTTCGTCACTTTCGGAAGTTCGTTCGCGACGCACTCTCCGCCAAGGAGAAGAAATAGCTGGAAAGAAGAGAAGGAACACCCTCAAGAGGAACACGTGGTGGTGAAGGGAGAAGACGCGGTGTAGAAGAAGAAGAAGAAAGTAGAGTAAGAGGATAAAGAAGAAGCACAAGTCTCGCCCAAGCTGGATCCAACCGGAACAGGACCAACCGCTGCTAAGGAGGAAGCAGCCAACTTGAACATACGAAGATGGCCAGACAGGATGACCACGAGAAGCACCGGAGGAAAACAACAGCAAGGGAAGAGGGGTAAGGCGCCTGTGACCGTCACCGCAGGCGGTATCTAGAGACAGATACCGGGACAGTGCAGGTGTATCGGCACACGCCATCCTGCTGGGACCGAGCGAAAGCTGGCAGCTCCGCCTCCACGTGGCCCCCGCTGGTAACGAGGCTGCGGGCTGCTAGACAACCCGGAGCCACGGCCAAGTGAGCTGCTTCCCGCAAGGGTAGGTCCA
>NW_016917307.1:418412-504299 GCF_001483705.2 Eufriesea mexicana
GATACCGGGACGGTGCAGGTATATCGGCACACGCCATCCTGCTGGGACCGAGCGAAAGCTGGCAGCTCCGCCTCCACGTGGCCCCCGCTGGTAACGAGGCTGCGGGCTGCTAGACAACCCGGAGCCACGGCCAAGTGAGCTGCTTCCCGCAATGGTAGGTCCAGTTTGTCCCATGATCCTTCAACGGTGAGGGCAGGGTTTCTCCATGCCGCGTGTTCAACACCCACACACGCGTTCCCCTGTAGCGGTGACGCTAGAAAGTACAATAACATCTTTTTCGCGAAGCCGTTATAAAGCATTAGCTCGAGGTACGGCGCGGTCACCAGTTGGCGGACCAGGGTAACGCGCGCAATACTTGTGTTTACGGCTACACTGAGTAAATTTTAGTGAATTGTAAATGTGACTACCGATATATGATCTATCCATTGACCATTCTGGGATTACTATACAACAAAAGTGATCAATGAGTAGATTAATCCGATTGCTTTGGTAGCCTGTTGATTGCCGTACTTAGTACTCCATACCCAATTGGAAACATCTCTTGCATTTATTGATCAATACATTGCTAATTCTAGTATTGCTATGGAATTTACACAATCAGTGAGACAATTAATACATTCCCCATAATACTGTGCTCGTGGATATACCCCGCACTCTACTGTCATTTTACAATATCAGAAGCGATAAATGATCTAACCATTGATCATTCTGGAATTGTAATGGAAAGGAATTATCTATGTGTAGATTAACCAAATATTTATCGAACTGCGTAGATAACTATACTGAGTACTGTACTTTCCAAATTCAATTACTCTGTCGATAATTGGTATATCCATTGATAATTCTAGAAATACTATGGAATATATACAATCGGTCATTAAATTAATACAATGGCTATTGTAGTATATAAGTGTATACTTCCTGCACTCTATTCCCAATTATAGGCAGCTCAAGTGGTAATTCATATCTCCTCTGGTCGTTCTTGTGTAGCTACAGAACTCGAACGATCAATGGGTAGATTATTTCAATAGTCATATTGCTGCTTGTATGAATAGACTGAGTACGGAATTGATAATATCTATAGCCGTAATTCATACGTAGATTGGCCATTCTGCAACTTCTATAGCATTTCATGATCAGAGAATATATTAATCCAATGGTTATGATGTTATTCGGTAGTATTTAGAGCCTAAGTGTAGTCTACTGCGCTCGGTCGCACTTTTATGCACACGGAAATGCTCCGCCCAGGTTATGATATTGAAGGTAGAGCTTAAAATGTTATGTCAGGTTGGAATAGGAGAGCAGTCTGCGTTCCTCGCTGCTTTACGCTTGTGTCCGTCGCTTTACTACGCACAGCTGGTTACTGTTGCGTTACGCTTCGCTCGGATATGCTCTGTTGTGGTGAGCTTAGGATATGCAGCGATGGATATTGTTAGAATATGATTCTATGCTATTTGCTGCCACTAGTGGCGTTCGGCGCTTTACTGTTTTGTGCTACGCTCCGCTGCCCTCTCCTGCACTATGCCGTACTCTACTATGGATGGGTGTGTTTAGGTTAGCATGGGTTAGGAGTCTGTGCCTTCATGGGAAATCTGTGGTATTTCGCCCAACTCTGTGCTCTCTTGCTATCTGCTGCACTCCCCTGCTTTCTGCTGACCCATGCTGTGGTTAGGTAAGGGGAAGAAGTGTAGGTTGGGGTTGTGCATGCCAGGCCTGTGTTGGTTACGTTCGGCTGGGTTTCGAATCTGTACTTTCCGTTGCAATTCTACGGCTTTTTGTCGCTTTACTGAACACGGCTACGCCTTTTAGCGCTCTGCCTCGCATTGCTCTCGTTACATCATATGCGGCAGGGTAGAATATGCTTGGTTAGGCTACGTTGGCTTAGGTTAGGAATATTTACTAACATCTGCAACTAGGTTGCTTTCGGCGTATTACTGTGCTCCATTACGCTCCGCTTTGCTTTGCTATGCTAAAGCTTGGTTATGTTAATCTGGGCCAGGAACTGGCATTATTAGTAGATAATCCGTTGTGTCCTGCGCTTTACCGTGCCCTGTTGATCTCTGCTACGCCCTGTTGTGCTCTGCTGCGCTTTCATGTAGTTCGACGCGGTGGAGCTCTTATTCGGTACTGTCCTGTCCAAATCTCTGCTAATCTGTGCTATTCGGTATCATTCGGCGCTACACTGTGCCCTGTTGCGATCTGCATTCCTCCGCTTTGCTTAGGATAGGTAGGGAAGGAGATGTAACATTTGATTAGGTTAGGATGTGTTCGGCGTTGTTAGGTAATGTAAGGTTAGATATTCGTGATATTCGAAGCTTTTTAGTGGTATCGTTCAGCTTACCGTCCTCTGCTGCGCTCTGCAGCTGTAGCGGTGCTATATGTTTCGACGCTTTTCGAAGAAATGCTAATCTGTTGTAATCGATCTTATCCGGTGGTATACCGTGATCTGCTGTGGCCTGACGTAGTTATATATAATAAGGTAGGCAAGGCTAGGATGGGTTAGATTAGGTTATGATAGATTTGGAATCTGTACTCTTCGCAATTGTTCAATTGTATTCGGTACTTTACGGAGCTCTGCTGAAGCCTGCTGTGCTCCAATGCGCTCTGCTGTGGTTAGGCTAAGGAGGCAATGTACATTTGGTTTCGTAATTTTATGTTAGGTTTAGTCAGATTAGGTAATGCTGATTTAGGTTCGGGTAGGTATCTGTGCTATTTGATGCATTCTGTGGTATTCCGCACCTTGCGCTCTGCTTGCGTGTGTCACACCCTGGGTCCTCTGTTGCGGTTAGGATAGATAAGATGAGATAGGTTAGGTTCGGTATGGTCAGGTAGGGACAGAATAGGAATCTGTGCTTCCCGCTGCTGTTCGCTGGTATTCTGCGCTCGGCTGTGCTCCGTTGTGGTTGGATTAGGTACGGTAGGTTAGGTGAAGTTAGGTATGGGTACATTATGTTTGATTATGTTACGTGAGGATACCAAGTTGTGCTATTAGCTGCATCTTGGTGGCATTCGGCGCTTTCCGACAAGGAACAGTGGAGAAAGGAGTGAAAGGACAGAGAGACAGTGGGCGCAAACATTTTTCTCTTTTTATCTGTGCAACTTTCATTCAGTCTCGCTTTCTACCCTCCATTTTCGTCGCTCCTTTTCCTAAAACCATTTGTCCTTCCGCTATGCGATGCCACTCGCAACTCTATTATATCTGCTTTGGCTTTACGATATCCACAACCCGTCAATTCAGCCTATTAATTAGTGCTTAACGTACAAGGTACGAGATTCGTTCTCCATCGCCACGGTGACGCAGATGGCATGAAATTACGACGTATTCGGGGAACGCGAAGGCATATGAAGGCTGTATGACGATCAAATTTAGTACCCGACCTAACTAATTTCTTCATTCCTGGCTGTGGCTCTTGAAAATCGGGAAGGGAGCAGCCTTGGCTTCGGACAAATGTCATCGTACAGAACGCAAAAAAATAACAGCACTGCCTGCAGGTTTCAGTGTTCCCTATATCGAAATTCGTTGTACACACATGTCTCATACGTATTCGTTTAGAGTCTTCAGCCTTTAACACGGCGAACGAACATTATTTACCATTTACAATCCTTTCCACACATTTTACCAGTTTTTGCGAGAAATCACGGCAACGCAATATTGCATGACGAATGTATAAGAAAAAAGACAGACCATGGAGGACATGATTTTTAAAAGTCTTTCTACTAAAATCTTTTATAATTCTATGTGACGAATCCGAATCTAGGAATAAATACTGTTTGCCATATCGGGTTCATGCAAAAACAAAGAAATAGTAGTTGATCCTTGCTATTTTTATATTTATAGTTAGAAAATATTCTAAAAACAGTAACAGTCCCTCCAAAGCTGTTATTAATTGGTTTATGTATAGCCTACGTCCACCGTGCAATCAAAACTGTCCATAATCAGAAATATTTCTTTTACCGACATGTGCCGTTCTGAAGTTACTCGAAAAATACTGAACAGCATAGGGCGTACTACCATTTTTGTCGCATAGTGTAGTTATGGCTTTATCATTACATAAATAATTACGATCTCTTTTTGTCTGGAATGGGAGTTTATGAGTGTATTCAGATTGCTAGTAATATTCCACTTTAGTTATGTATACCTCCGTTCTATATTGGTTTCATACAAATATTTTCGTCACTTGTAGCGCCTGAGATGAATATTTGCCTATAGATATAGGAATGAAATAAGGCAAATTTTGCTGTGTATTTTCCCGTATAAATAATGTTTAATTTTACCTCAATTGATATGTACACAGTGGTCAGAAGCTAGTGGGCTTGTCATTCTGAGTTAAAAATACTTTCGAGGAATAAGATGATTCAGTTAGTGCTTTGGAATGATATTGCTTGGTATTATTCATTGTATAAGTTGGCATAGACAATAAATGAGACGTTTTTCTACGCGCAGTGGTAATCATGTATTAGCACTGTATAATATAATATGCAGAATTGTATCAAATATTGAGGGCTACGGAATTTAGCTATGTAAATAGAAACGCAAGGAAGTCGTTGCATTTTAAGTTTCGTACAGTTATATATTTTCCGGTTCCTTTCATTACAAGATAATATTCCTTTAAAGTCCAAATTAATTAGGAGGTGGTGATTTGAATTCAATCTATAGTACATACATCGGCATAATTCTATTTACAGATAGTTTTATTGTGTATTTTGGCGCACCACAGGAATACTTTTCTTCGTCTTTAGTCAATTTACAATTGTTTGTGAATGTGGTATTTCTCCTTATTTCAGTGGTTAACTCATCATACCTACCTCTTGAACCTCGCTTCGCAATCGAAGGATTTCTCATCATATCCTACAACTACTCAATTATAAGGCAAAGTTTTAGGAGGAAGGTTTACTTCAATATATACAAGAGTAAACAATAAAAACGAAAAATCTTTACTGCAACGTGTTTCAAGGACAACGAAAAATCTGCTGTAAATTATCGCCCACGATCACGTGTATTCAAATTCGGCAACGAAATGCTTGAAGACGGCACAATCTCGTAGAACAGACCTCTGACACACGAATTACGCCAGGAAATTGAATGGAAAATAATTCTGGCACGAAGAGGCGATCGCAGTGGAGAAATTCGTGCAATGGAATGTTGGCCATAATATTAGAGACGGGATGTACGAAATAAAATATGGTGCACGTTGGATCGGTTTTGAGGACGTGAAACAATTCCTAATGAGGTACTAACGACAAACATCACGTGTCATGGTACCAGCTGGACCAGAGATAGCGCTCATTCTTTCGGTTCCCATGTGTATGTATGCTTGTGTGTAATGCTTCTCTTCCCTTTTGCAACATCGACAAATTTTTGTAGGCCGCCCTTACTCTTTCTGCTTTTCCCTTTGCGACCACATGGTCATATCACGTACACGTGACAGAGAATCGCCAGGAAGAATAGCGAGAGTAGATGTGCGCACGCATACAAGTGAAAGGATCGAATGTATATTGCCACGTCTTTTCCTATGATTTCATAATATGTAGGCGTTGCTGCGAATTTGGTAACGAAGCGCGTGCGGGCGCTACACGCAGATATGAAGGTGTGAAAAATTATTTCCGTCTGCATTTTAGGTTTCCATTTACGTAGAAATTTTGGAAATATTTTATAGGAAAGGAAATGGGATATTGTACCGGAATGAGAACAGTATAAGTTATTTAGATCAGATTATGTGTTTTAAGACAGAAAGCCTGATAGAATGAGTATAGTGAGTGTAGTATATTCATTTGTACGTAAAATGCAGAATGATATTCTGGTAACAGGAGGAATAAAATGAGAAATGATGTGAAAATGGTAATATTGCAGAGCATTTGTTAAAAACCTTTTATTACGAGCCTCCTACGTACTATAAATTATCGCAGTGTCATGTTAATCATATGAAAATACGTATAACATATCTTCAGATCTTTGTTATGCTGTGGCAAATGCTAGAACAAAGACCTATATAGTTAACACACAATAATGGCTTAGAATTAAAATTTACCTCTAGCGATGTGGTTTCGGATGAGTTAATTAGCCATGGTTAGTAGTAACTAAGAAGAACACCCTCTGCAATTCATGTTCTTCATACCATTATTCAATATACCGTTATTTTGAGATGATGACACTAGGGAATGCTTCTAAATGTAGATAATTATTTTTTTCGGAATACAGGAAACACATTCTATGATACATAATGAAATTAGACTCATATAAGGTAAATTATATACGTTGAAAATGAAACCCATAGTCGCTTCAGTACCGTCAGCGACGATTAAATATCTCTTAAAAATATATCAACAGATCTCGAAATATGTAAATCACTAACGTGCGCTACAAGTTATAATTCTTCTTATAACTAGTGGCATAGAAACTAAGGGTTTAGATTCGAAGTAAAGTATGACTTTACATAAAAGCGAAGTTAAATCCATTACAGGATTTAGCGAAGCTCTGCTAATTCCCATGAACCGAGAATTCACTCCAATTTTCATTGGAAGCAGGTTATCCTATAAATATGTGGCAATCGTGTCTATAACAATATACAACAAGTGCGGCCAAAATTTCTCTGCAGAAAGTAATAAAATTCGATTGCGTTTAACGCGTCTTGCCAGCATTCGTTTAGACCGCGCAATCCAACACGCACAAATATACTCAAAGAAACGATTTCGAACCATTGTAACATTAATTGAATATTCTCTGCGAAACATTTCTAACAGAAATTAGAGCTTTAAGTACCAAAAACTACAATAGATACATTGCAATAATTATTACGCTGGTGAACATCAATATTTCCCTACGGAATTGAAGCAAAAATTTTGAGCCATCGTGCACCAAATATTTGCAATAATTTGCCCAAGGTGTACAAGTATATAAAAAATTTCGCAGCAAAAGTTACCAATAAATTCATCCCGAAATTCGGCAAAATTGCAGGCACTCCTTTATCAAAAGTCTTCAGTGAAATGAACGAAGCTCTCCTCAAAATCCTGGCCAAAGATTACAAAATAGGTACCGGGATAAAATCCCCCGAGGCACGGAAGTGGAACAAATCCTCCCTGGGCTATGTCTATTTACTCACGTCAATGGTGCACACCATGGACGTTTTTAGAGGGAGTTCAGACTGGAAGCACGACGATCAAGAGACCGCTGGCACGTCTGGCTACGTCATCTCGGGTGGAAAAGTGGCACGTGGCAGAGAATGCGAAAAAGGAATGAAAAAGAGGAGCCAGCGAGTGGTGGCTGCGCGGAGAGAGTGAAAGCTTCCTTATACCAGTGACATCCTATTTATTTTGGCTGATACATTCTCCTGTAAGTGACGACACACTCGGTCACGTGTTTCGCTTCACCCACGTTCCACCCATCCTCAGGATCGTTCCGAGCCGTCACGGCGGTCATTGCCACGAAACTAAATATAGAGGAGGATATGTCGCAGCACAGGAAAGGTGAAATTTTGGATGGAAAGTTGGATGCTGGAGAGGTAACCCTTTTGGCCTCTGAGGAATTTAGGGAGAGCTATTAGATAGTGGCAACCTCGTGGAGGATAAGAACTGTGTCAAACATGATGATGCATGTGGGGTTGTTAGAAATACATCAGATGCGTGATCCTCAGTCACTATAACGCGCAACTTCCGCACGCACCTCAGTCAAACAATTTTACGGCACTTGTCTGCAGATGATGAGCAGTATTCATTCTGTAAACAAGGTTCTTGGGCACCTTTTGCCTAGCAAACATACTTTCGCCTTTGTTCAACTTGCGTGGTAGAGTGTCTACTCTTCAGATCCTTGTTTCCTCACGTTTGCGCTGCTGTTCTTCAAGTTTCACAATATGTGGTTCGTTTATCTTCGAACATCCAACAAAGACTGTTCCAAGCTTTCCAATAATTTGTCCGGAAAATGACGAAAATTAGAAGGTAGGTTATGTTTCACGAGATATTCGACGGAAAATTTAGCTGAGAATATGAGAAGGGATGTTCTCGTGATATAGATGCCATGAAGTACGACAAGGATATAGAATTTTCATTTTTGCTTAGAAGTTTGAAATAGGTAACTGATTAACGTACATGGCTAATATTAGAAATATCGACATGTAAATAGTAACTGAAAGTCATATGCGTTATTGACGGAAATTAACCCTTTGCACTAGACGATTTTTTGGAAGAAGGAGGACTGTAGTTCTATGGTTTTCTGTTCCAAAGATGATAATACATTTCTAAGCAGTAATAAGAAATCGTATGGTAACTAACATTTTGACCTATTTGGTCTCGACACCACGGATGCCGTTACGTTATATGGAATTTGACCTATTTATGAGTATTGGGCTTCAAAATTCTATCAAATGGCGATTGAAGAGATTCTCTCGGTCACAAAGTGTTAAATCGGTAGAATGAAATTAAAGGAGCATACGTAAATATGATAACGATTGAATAAATGTCGATAATAACGTAGAGATTGCATGGTAGTCATGTTTATTTGTAACAGCAATGTATATATGTGGGAAGGGCAATAAAATTACAAACTATTTCTCGGCTTATTGCAACGCTCAATGCAGTGTTACAACATTGAAACCCTGATCGGCTTCGACCCTTAACTCTACAACTCGATTCAACAAGAGCTGACTTCGACTCCAGTTATACATTAAACCTTTGCACAAGGGCGGTGACACTCAGTCGCCATTTAATAAAATTTGGATGATCGACATTTGTTAATATATCAAATTTAGTGGAATGTAACTATGTGCTATTTATCGAAGACAAGTAATTCCTGCAACTCTATTTTTATGCAATTCTGTATTTAAGGCTTAAAAATGTATAGTCAGCTCTTTAATAGAGAATCTTCGATGTTCTGCTCTTCCCTAGACAAAAAGTCCATGAGTGCAAAGGGTTAACATTATCATATATGATCATACTCTGGATACGACGCGTCACCCAGTGTTCCCCTACTTACCTGGACATTGCACATTCGGTCTTCGTTCTCTCGGTAACCTTCGTAAAACCACGTGTGCGTGCTGGAATATGTGCGATACGGCGCTAATTTTGCAATAAGCAACTTATACTCTCGTCATTTGCGAAGGTAGAATGTCTGAGGCAAGTTATTTTATCCCCTTTGGTAATTCTATTTATGATGTTTGTTTTGTTTGTCTTGTCATTGGTCAATTTTTTATGGAGTCCGCAGAGTATTTAAAGTGCTTTTGATGAAACATATTAGCTGACTAATTTATATATATACATTCATAGAAATTAATTATTTTATCCGATTCAGCGAAGAATTAGGTAATGTCTGATGATGCATATTGTGTAATTAGTTTAGAAGCATGCATTAAATGCAGGGATTACTTTGCCGCGATATCCAATGCTCGACAGGAATTGAGAATTATGTTAAATATGGTGATAGCTGATTAATTTCATGATATGCATGGAAGATAATAAGAAGACTGTTAAAATCCGCTTAACACGTTCCCTGGATATGCTTCTAATCCGGGTAGCTCTACGTAGCACGTAGTTTTACCACACGCGTGTGACAACACCTATGGTGTACAGTGCAGCCGGACAGAAATTACGTGCTACTACCCGAATGGGAAGTACTTAATCATTAGTAGTTGTCTGACCGCAGACACATGCTGGACCATCATCACGCATATACCCTAGACGCGAAGGCATCTTTACTTTATTCGTCAATTAAGGTGTCGTATTAATTATGCATTCTGTTCATAATCCACTACCTATTACATTCGGCTAATATTAATTTTCTTATTTACACAGTAACTGCATATATATAATAAACGTTTGCATACAATTCGCACTAGACTAACGGAAACCGTAAATTTGACCGATTGGTTGCTCCAGTTAAATGGTGGAGACAGATTCAGTTAACATGAATTGAGAATGACAATATAATACATAATTGCATTTAAATTAAACCAGAAAAAGTCACGTGGATTCCTTTACCTGTCAATTTGACTGGTGTCCGCAGAAATGGGCATACAAGTAGCGTCCGTAAGACTAATGTTAAACACAGCAAAATGTCAAACTACAATTTTCCTGCTTCACTTCGAACTTACTTAAGGAAGACTTCCAATTTAAAAATGCCTCCTAGACACCACTCACACCATTCAATGCACGTCCGTCGGTGTTCTCATTTAACATATCTCGTCCCACCTCATTTTCCCTATAATTTAGACGAAAAACTTCAGATTTATTACTCTGAGAAGTATTCTTCCACTATACATTGTTATATACACTCTCAGATGACTCTTCACCGATAATCCAGTTCTATTTTGTAATTTTTCCTCGTAATTTAAACTACCTACCATCTACGTGGCCAGTCACGTCGCAATACGTCACAAGAAGGAGGATTGATCCTACTTGCGCAGGCATAATTGGGTTAGTACCGCGGTACGTTATAGCCGCAAAGAGATCATTAAACGCGGAGGAGAAGCGTACCGTTTGCGGTTAAACGTGCGAATGTGATAAGCCTTACCCTATCTCAGATTGAGCAGAACGACTTCGATCGAAGTTGTTCGTATATGTTCACGTGCTTCTCAGAAGCACTAATGCTGGAAGCCTGGAATTTAGCCAGGATTCGAACCGGTACGTCGTGCCAAGTACGTGGATCCTGCTTTCGACAATAATGAATGAAATACGAGTGAAGTGATTCTCTAAATCGCTGCACCCAACTGGCGCCGCAATTCAGAATTCTGCATTTCGCCACTTGGTTTTCTTCCTCTCGACAGTATAAGGCATGAGAGCGTCTATTTGTAATCTCCATTCATCCATAAAACAAAATTTTCAGCCTCGAACAGCGTTCCGCTATGATATGAGCGCATAATTGTGTATCAAAGAACAATTTTCATGATGCAAAATATTAAGGAAGTCGGATTTGTGTATGATATTAGTGGAGATGGTGGCACACTTGTAGAAAATGTGTGAATAAGAAGTCGTAGACTCCACGAATCTCAAATTATTGTAAAAATGCACGTGAAATCAAGGTAAGCAGGGACTACGGGATGAAAAGTCATGGGAAAGAATGTAAATCGATTTCGTCATTTAAAAAGTTTTATATAGAAGGATCTCATAGAAGAAAGCTTAGAATGGGTAAAAGTCTAATTTCAAATATGCAGATGCAACTAGGGTATATGTGTACAATAATATTAATGTACGTTACAAAAAAAGTATATCTTTATAATCATTTAGAGATCGGAAATATCTCATTTCAAGGATTTGAGTGAAAATGGCACATGTAATCTGTATATTTTACATTCGTTTACATATATCCTATTATTACAACAGCCATACAAAGTTCTCATATATCTTTAAAATGAGATATTCAATCATCTTCTACATCCTTCCTATTATATGCCCTCATTTACGTAATATTTACATAGCGCTATAAGTATTTCTAATGCTACAGTATTACATAAGACTGTTCATCACAACATACTCTCACGAAAAATTGACCAACACTTTGGCCACCACTTGTACCTCTAGAACAAATTCACTGATCTGCAATTTATTACCTACCTTCATCTTCAGTAACCAATAACAATGAGAACACTGGAAAAGACGGCACTTCATGGATACCCGGAACTATCTTTAATCCTTTTTTTCCGAAACGACGTTTTTATTTCAAAAATATCTGCCAGTGCTGTCATCTGATTGAATCCCACATATGTCGAAGAAATGAAAATATTTTCAAAGTACAAATGGTCATTTGTAATTTCTATTGTTGTAGCTGACAGGTTTCACTTCTGCCTTGTTACATGTTTTCCAAAAAATTACGTCGATGTATCTTGCTGCGTCTGATTCTGCAGTCACTACGTATCTGTCCGAGTATCGTCACACAATAAACTAGATTTAATCGATTCGCCGTCAGCTTCCTTTACATAGACTTACGACTCGGTTGCAGTGAAAGAGAGACAAAAGGCGTATCGAGATTTCGACCTTAACATGGTCATAGTTAAGCGAAGGATGGTAAACGTGTATTCATCGAAAGGTGTCATGGAGGTGATATCTGATCGCAGTGGTCGATTCCGCGTGGACAAATAAAACGAGATTGTGGAATAGAATGTAGAATAAAATGTGCTCTTTATCTCTTTTTCGTTTTAGCATGGCGGACGTTTGAAAGTTCGGGGATTCGAGAACCAAAGCTTGTACGCGCATTGGAATTTCGATTCTGATCAGGTTTTACAGTTATTCGGCGATTAACCATTGAATACAAGTGCCTCGTGTTTAGAATTTGATTGCTTTACTTATAAATTCATGGGGGTGGTTGGGTTTTTCTTATCGAAGTATGTGCCTCGCGTTTTTTCACTTTTTTTCGGTACTCTCGGATGAGTGTGCTTCAACAGTGGATTCGAGAGGCAAAATCGGTATGCGGAAATTTGTGCGAGTGTCTGTTGTTGAATATTAGAGCTTCCGAGCTACAACGAATGTCCGACTAATGTACACGTACTATGTCAAGTAATTTATTGGAGATAGGCGAGTATAGGTTGACCTGCTTTTACTTTAATAAGAAATATCAATAATAATTTCGTTCCAAAGAGAGTATTTTTTAAGTGATTATGAAAACAGGGAATCAGGAATGGGTTATTTTAACGGGTTAGGTAGTTCTGCGGTTATGCCTCATTTTATTCCATACGAATCCGTGTTACAAAATTTACGTAAAGGAAATTATATAAATGCGTGTCAAGCTTGGTTTTGAGGTATAGAGAATTTCGTATTTCCATAATTCTTTATTTTAATATTATTTCGCAATGTGAATCCTTGTTATGGACTTATTGGGTTAAAGAATACGAAACGTTAAAGAATAGCTGTCATATCTGTTGTGTTTCCTGTAAAGGCAATGGATGTTATAATTTTAATGCAAATATACATTACTTGATCTTTCAGTTTCGTATATTTAGTACCCTCTGTGCGAAATATCTTGTTTGACTAAGCGTTTTTGGTCATTCAACAGGCATGAAGATACCAGGAGAAGCGTCCAGAAACATCAACTACCCTTAATTTCCTAAATTTGATATCTCTTATTGATTCATTGAGAATAATGTAATATTTTATTGTAATAGAATTGGTATCTTAATATACTAATATCTCATTATTGTCTTGTGCTGTAAGAGGCAGAATAAAAATAAATGAATGTACCGACAGCTTAGTGGGTGCAAAGATGTAAACTCCTCAAAAAATAGAATTGTAAGCACGTTAAATTACGTCAAATTGCTTTTAATTTATAATTTCCTGCGCATTTGATGGGGCAAAGCATACCGTAAGTTCCTAAATTAAATGTAAATACGTGAAAATAATACTTGATATATTAAATTTAGAATCTGTTTTCGCGCGAAGGAAGTGCTTATAATATTTTCCTCCTCTCATTATTTATAATGAAGCAACATTTCTCATATCATGAACAGTATCCAGTATAAAAGCTTTTATCTGATTTGACAACGAACATTTTACACCACGTGATATTTTGTAGAAGTGAAAGGGTGGTATTAGACCACGCTTATCTGTAATATGTTGATTCCCTGATTATTGTGGTATATTACAGTCAATTTTCGTCCTTGAGTACTTAATAAGTAAGTCAGTACATTTGTACAATGTTGGCAGTCGTTTAAATATAATTCCTGCAGTTGTTGACGAATATTTATAAAGATGTAAAGCAGGGCCGTGTGTTATATTACAATAATGGCAAAATTTACCTCGGTTGAGTGCAATAAAATCGTTCAATAAAATAAATATCTGAATATCTGCTCCTCTGGTATTTATAGCAGGGAGCGAGATCTTGCGAATGGAGTCGGACTTCATTCAGTGAAAATAATAATATGTTTAATAATAACAGTGGATAGTAAAATTTCTCTGGACAGGATTTGAATATTTCAATTTTAATTAGCAAACAATTTCTTTAAATGTTCCTTATTAAATAAGAAGCTGAAGGAAAAGGAATAATAAGGAACAGAATAAAATATGAATTTGCGAAACAGAATTCTGATATAATTTCTGCAATTGCAATGACGCCTTGACGTAATATTAGTTGAGATAATTAATTGTGTGTCCATTGAATGTATTCTGAAGTTAGTGAAAAGTGTGAAGTTAGTTTCAACTTTTTCCCTAAATTTCATCGTTACATTTATGATATTCAAATGTGAAATGAAATATATTATGACCTAAAAATGTATTACTGTAAGATAAGCAATAATTTATTAGCATTCGTTGGTACTTATTTACTCCAACGACACATTTTCCTTTTCTCCCTTATTGCTAAGATGCCCATTGTAATTTCTTATTGCAGGGTCCGCAAGTGACCAGATATCCAATTTTAATTTCCCAAATGACTATCTCGTGATCATATTTGTCGAAGATTAATTACCCTCTATAAGCTCAACCTACATTGGTCAGAGTAGACGTCCTCCACAGTGATCACATCATTTCTAGAAAAATGAAGTAGAACTTTCAGCGAAAGTAGAATATGGTTCGATTTTCTTCACCTCTTTGATTAAAGAAATTACGAAAATATACCTTTAATATGCCCTACACTTCAACATGCCTCTATTCCCCTGAATTAATTTTTTACACGTTACACGGATCCACTTCTCTCTCGTTTCGCATGTAATTCTTCGTACCTCTAATATCCTAACAGACTTTACATCGGAACGAATATGATAGCATTCGAAAAACCTATAATTCGTGTTCCAGTATAAAGTGTTGTTAAAAATCAATGTTTATATTCCATTTTAAATCTCACATTTTCGTCTCCATTTATTCCCATCTGATTAATACATCTTTCAAAATTTTCTATTTATAATATTCGAATAAAGATTGAATACCAGATTAAATTGTTGACATTACAAACGCAGATGTCAACAAATGCCAATTGTTAATAGTTTAGGTTTTCTTGGACTGATAGCAGTACCTTATATGTTAAATAATTTAAGAAAATAAGCTTTAGCAAAGTATAGGCAATTAAGTTAGACCTAAAGGAATAAATTTTTTGTGGGAATTAATCTTGAATGGAGTAAAGGAAATTTACAACATAAATTAGGTGAAACGAATCTATACTAGAATAGTTGTTGTTGGTATATTTTATTTGCCAGGCGTAGGGTGTCCGATGAATAATAAACGATACACATGCACACCCCTGCGTCGAATTTATAATCCAAAACGCTCGCTGATATTTCGCCTCAGCTTTGTTGCCGTGATGTGCCATCCAAGAGCACCCAAACCCCATCAAAGAAACATGACTTGGCAAACTCTCCGGCTAAAGTGAACATGCACTGGCTTCCAGAAACTCCTTAACTCCACCACTTCGCGCGATTCCATTTCCTCTTCACCAACTCCTCGTGCAATGTCAAGGTGAAAATTTCTTAATATAAATCGAAGGCATTATTCCTTGGCTTTAACAGCTTGTATTTAAAAGGTGAATCGATCAACGATATGTTTCATTGAAGCATCGATACAGGATTTGCTGCTTCCTTTGCAATGCAGAGAAACTCCGACTTCAATCTGGAAATAGTTGGACCTCACATTTACAATAAGAAATAGTAATTCCTGAATAATTATAATTAATTTTAGGAAAAGAGTGGGTAGCGAAGGATAGTATACTATTGTATAGAACAGACGGAGATGTTTTGAGAAATATGGCACAAAATACACACGATTAACGCAAAGTTCTTCAGCAAGAAATAGTCAAACATATTGTAGTTATATTCAACAGTTTTTTTCCGTTAACGAATTGAATTATCAATTAGAACGGTGCCTACACAAGTAAAGTCAGAGGTAACTATGAGTATTAGTTAATGGCGAAATTGTTGAAAAATTGAGATACCAGTAAATTAATTCTTGACTTCAATATTTATAATAAAGTATTAAAATAAATTTTAAATAATGTATGTACTGCCCATGTAAATTAAGAGGTAAGCGGATTAATATTTTCAATTTGTTCCTACAATGGACTTACCTTCGATAGGCATCGTCCGATATTATTCATAACAACATTCTTTTTCCTTAACGTTGACTAACGACGAATTTTGAACCAGTCATTTAGGACAGTAATTGCAATAATACGAAGAATAATTCAAGATTTCTTCTCTTCAGCTTAGTATTCCTTTTCTTCGTTTCAGTTCTAAACTCGTCGGTTATCATTGATTCCAAATTTTGTCCCACAAGAGGACGACACTTTTTCCTATTCGTGACAATATTCCTTATCGCTAATGTTGAATAGTGACGAATTTGATATCAGTCATCTATTGCATGGTTATTTCAGTATTAAGAGATTAACTGAAAATCTCTCCCAGCAGAAACGAATTTCTTTCATTGCATCTAGCATACCATTTGAGATTCCCATATATGAACTTGTCGATTACACTCGTTTCTCAATTTCTCCCCATAAGAGGCAATATCCCTTCTCCTTGTTGTTGAATAATGACTAATTTGGCTAAGTCATGTATTGCACAGTATAGGATACCATTTCAGGGAGATATAACGAATCTGCCACTTCCAACAGAAATAACTTATAAACCGGTCAACGTTTCCTAGAATTAAAGAAAGAGGTATTTTCAGTAACAAAATTCAGTTATGTGCTCCATACGGGGAAATGAAACGTAGATTACGAAAAGCATAAATGCGTGGCCCTTGACGACAGAAACAGAACGCACAGAATACGATTGCAAGTTAGAGTGCATATTTGTGTGGTTTCGTTCCTTTACCTTGGAGTCTCTTTTCCTAGTTAAAATTGTTTTATGATCTTTGGTCATGTGTTAGTATGTTCTTGTTGTTTTCCCAGCCTTTGAAGTTTCAAAACCAGCCTTCGCCGCCGAAGAATTGTAACTTCAGCATTAAGAATATTAATTCCAAGCTTCTCCATGAAGAAATGGATTTCTATCCTTCCACTAGGTGTTCTACTTCAACTTGTCAGTCCTACATTCATCGATTGTTCACGTTCCTCGGTCTTTCCGTACAGAGGAACTATGCTTCTCTTGCATCGTTCGATATCATCCCGTAACGTTCCCAGTCCTCGTCGAGGAAGTTCACCCCAGTTACAGGGTTCACCGCACGTCAAATCGCGCGGAAGTTTCTTAAGCACGACCATAACGCGTCACGCACGTGCTCTTATCCCGGGTAGATCTGCCGTTAACGAAACTTTATCTAGCGATTTTTCCTCCTGAATATGCATCGGGTAAGCACAGGTCGCGGAAAAGTGGATCACAAGGACCAGCGGGTAAATGGAGCAAACTATCTGGCAAGCTCGACGCCGCCTTAAATTGTTCCAGCTATGAAATCGACGTTACCGCTCATTGAAAGTTTATCTGCGGAATAACGTGGTTCCTGGGACTTAACATTATTCGGCCGTAGCAAGGGGAAGCTATTTTAATTGTGCCTGTGCCGCGGAGAACTTTACTTACTGCACTTTAAAGTGCAGGGATTTATCGTTTGTGTATGCACAAGGAGCGGGCGGAAATAAATTTGTAATTGCAAGCAGAGAGTGCTTTCGTTGTTCTTTTGTCTATGAAGTGATCTGAGAGGTCTTTGGATTTTAATATGAAACTAGGTATTGCGTAGGACTGAAACATTGTACTGGGCTTGCTATGAACGGTCCAGTGACTGGCGAATGAAAATTTTGTTACAATGAACTGAATGGGAATACTGGAAGATTGATAACATTAGATTATTAGAAGAACAATCGGGATATTAAGTTAATATGCAATTTTTAATTGAATGTTTGAGAATAAACAATTATGGTCCATTGCTTGTTAAGTATTGAGTGGAAATATTTTTGGCTCGTGTAGGTATACGACATGAGAGAAAATACATTCGTCTTCTTTTATTTATGATTAGGCAGCAATAAGCGGGAAAGTACAGTATCGGGCAAGGTATAGAGGTAAATGGAAACGCCATATTTGATATGGAAGAATTTCTAAATTTTACTTCTTATAGTTATCGATAAGGTTTGGAAGATGCATCGAAGATTAAAAATAATATCCGATTTATCCTTATCCTCCCATCCCTTGTTATAACTTCTTTTGTAATAGAGGTTTCATTAAGGTAACGTTAATTAGGGCAATGCTACTTTTATATTTACGTCACGTAATTAATGCATTATTATTATAAACATTTCGAATCTTCCCTTATTTCTTTTAAATTCCTTATAAATCAGTGTAATTTTTCAACCTTTTATTCAAATAAGACGCTAAAAGCCAGCAAAGGTGGTTTAGAGGCTAGAAAAATCTTGTTAACTGTATTTTCTCGTAATCCTGCGAAAAACTGCATCCGAGTACGGTATACATAAACAATATTAATACATCATTCCGTCTGAATAAAGATCAAAATTACCAATTCCAGACACAATTGCTGGGACTGGCCGTACCAATTATTCACAGACACGATAAAGTCTTGCTACTCCAATCACAGAAGTTAGTAATAACTATAATAATAATATTTCCCGAGAAACTGCGTCCAAATTCTGAATACTTGGGACGACGAATTTTCAAAATCGACGAAACAAAATGGGCATGTATATTCATGGAGATAAGCGTAGGAGAGGAATGCTCTAATTAATGGTTCCGTCAAGCCCCGCGCGAACGTATTCATTTGCAGCAATCGAACGTATTCCAGTCACTCATATTTCTGCAAATCGGAAGCTTATTCGCACGTTCTTCGCACAATGGTGGAAATTAATTCTAAACGCGCAGATCGTTTGAAAATCGCGGGAAGGAGGCGACGGATTGTGCTTTGTCTAATGGCTAACACCTGTATTTCGTGGAGTGCAGCACGCGTGCCGTAATCCACGCTGCTCGCATGCGGGCAAATGTAATCGGTGCAAATAATCCAAACCATCGCTCGTATGGAGCACCGTGACCTATTCCTTGTCACCAGTTCGCATGGTATTTATTAGGCTCGCAGTTCTACTATGGAAGAGTGTTTCCTCTCGCTTGCGGTCTGTACGCGTTCTACCGCAACGATATTACTATATTCGTGCGTCGTTAGCACGGTATTTGCATTAAATATATTTTTATAGAGATAACTGCGTGTCTAGCAACTTGTTTCTCCGTTCAATGACCTTTAATTGCATGCAACCAGGGACAAAGGTGGATCTGCGCTACCTTCTCATTTGAGCAGTTACAACTTTGCGAGGATATATAGTAGAATAATATTTGTTGGCTACATATGAACAACAAGTGGAAAGTATTGGCGGCATGATGCGTCCAGCATTTCCACGTTCTCCTGTCGAACGTGCGCGTGAACAAAGATACACTGCTTCGCGAATTTTGTTTGAATGTATTCGTAATTCGTTCAAGACAGAAAACCAAGAAGCCGAAGATATACTTCAAGGGGCAGGAATACGAGAACTGGCTACAGATCCGATATCGGAAATATCTGTATGATCTTCCTCGCGTTAATTATTCCACTGGCGACCTCTTCCTTGATATTCTTGCAAATTTTCTTCATCCTCTCCCTTTCTATCATACCGGGATACATGTCATGGGAGGGTCTGATTGTACACACGGCTTGGATTAGTTGCTGGATTCGTAGTTCTTGGTAATATTGTTAGATGCATTGAGGTGTTATGCAGTTTGCTATTTTAATACATATTGACCGGTGGATTGAATTTGCTGTTTAAGTTGTTATTCTAATCGCTATTCTTAATTGAGTATTTTGATTATTCCGCTAAAGTTACTTGAAAAACTCGTTAACCAGGTAAACAAACTAGATGGTCTGGTAGGCGGATTGAAGTATTGGTCAGTATCGTAGTTTCTATTAAAGTCGTGTTTATTTATTTATTTATTTACATGTACGGGATTAACCATCAGGGAAATGAGATGAAAATTATTTCAGTCAGGCATAGGATTAATGGCAACAGAGAAAAATAAAAATGGAGAATGGAGATAGGAACGAAAATAGAAGTATGCTAATACACAGACGAGATGTATAAAAGAATTGGGAAAAAGAATTTTCTTCAGAGTGGTGGCATATTGTAGCTCCTTTGAGGAGTGAAGCGATCGGCTAAATTAAACTAGCTTATTGTAAGTGTTGCTAACTTTAATAATCATTCCATAAATACGTGAATGCTGTGCTAAAGCTATTCTATATTGTTGTGTATGGAGAAGGATGGATCGTCCTGAATAAAAGGTTGGCACATATATTGATGATTCTTCCAATATACCAGAGTAATTTACAAGGCCAATGAGCACTTTATAGACATGAACGATATTAGAGATATCTCTCTTCCATTCTGACTTTGCCAAATTTAGTGGTGAGAGCATGAAGTCATAGCTATGATTGTATATGAAATTGCGTTGTCCAATATGTCGTGAAGCCAACGTGGGAACTGGTATCACTCTTTTCCTGAAGAGATAGTTTGCAATTTATAGTAAATGGCCAGGATTACTAGAATTTTGTGCCAGACAAATTTGATTACTGTTTAATTCATTGCTTTGACTTATGTTGATCATTAAATTGAATTGACTGGTGTATTGGCATTCAATGCTTTGTTATAATGAATTAGCTGGCCCAGATGTGTTCTATTCACATTTTTGAATTAGTTTTATACTGTCATTTGGAACATAACCATTCTTTCGATATGAATTTTGGTTTGTAGAGTAAATTTTTCAATTTCCGGACAGAAGCTAATGGTAATGTCAACAAGTTTGTTTAGTTTATGTGACGACTATATAATAATAACTGGACTGGAAGCAACTTCACGTGAGATATGGAAACGAAATACTCGTGATTTCCTAATTTCATTGTGCCATAAGTGTCATCAACCGGAATCCATGAGTAAAAACACGAAAAGTTTAGAATTGTTGCATGCTCATCGCGAAAAAATTTCACAGCGCATATGGTTAATGCCAAAAAACGAGACTCAAGGCAACCGAGTGCCGAGAGGACCATCACTGGGGTGCGAACAGCAAAGGCGTGATTGGCCCGCGAACGAGATATAGTTTCTTCGTTTCGGTGCGTTCGGGAGAGATGCACGTAAAAACGGGAAGCGTCATTGTGGCCTTTACAAGCGGCCTTGGCGTCGGAAAGTCTGATGCACATGTCTAGCGATCAGCGGCGTGATGGTGCAGCGGATTGGAGAATGGCTAGGTATGTATACACAACGCGCTCGGCATGGCGTACATTGCTGCTTCACCGGGCAGTCTTGCTATATTATAGCCGGTGCTTAACCGTGCCGCATAATAAAAGGAACCGATCTTCGAGCCACTAAATTTCACGCATTCGCGTCGCGCTGTCGAAAAGTGGCGGCACGTAAAACGCACCATAACAGGAACCGACCGCTGCTAATTTCTATTATATACTGAAGGGAATTCGGGATTGGTTGATTTGCATATCATAATTACCTGATTCGCCGACCATTCATCTTTCTCGTGCGACTGCATGGCGAGCTGTGCGTTAAATTGTTGCAGGGACCTTGGACTGACGGGTGAGGAGGCGTTAGAGAATTTTTCGGTATCTTCATAGAATCCTGACGACATTAGGGAATGTCTGATGTGGGTGCATGGTGCTGGTTTAGGTTGTCACATGTGCTTGGTGAATGTAATTACATGGTTAGTGAATGGGGAGTAATCGGTTTCAATCGAATTATTGCTTATGTATGCCTTCCAATGTGAAAACCTGGGAAAGGGAACCTCGTAAAGCTTCCTTTACGAAGGGAAAGGAACATGTTGACCTTTGATATTTAGATACGATTGGTTGCGTGTGTTTTGGTGAAATTTATTGAGATGATGAATAAGCCGTATAAGTGGAAGCAATAGTTTTAGTATGGAAAGTAACTAATTTTCAAGCGATTATTCTGAACATACGTATTAACGGGGTATCTTCCACTTGGAGCATCTTCTATTCTGAAATTTGTTAACCTTCTTCGGCGGTAGATGGCGAAAAATTTACTAATTTTCATGGATTTTGATGGAATTGGTTAATGGATACTATGTCTGGTAAAAGCAGCAGTAAAAGATACTTAGATGCAATCACTTCACATCGTGTGCCTACGATTCCAATAGCTTAGTCTTCCAATGTTGTGCATAATTAGATGGCAGATAACAAGTGGAACCATTTTGAAGATCCTTCGAAACTGAGGTCTGGTCGAGGGATGAAGAAAGACAGATAAGGTGGGTGGGAAATACCTGTATATCTTTCAAATTTAGGCTTGATTACGTGATAGTCCAGTTTGAAAAATTGGTAACAAATTGGCAACTGTGCAATAATTAAAATTAAAGTTGAAGTTAGAAGAATTTCGTATAGCGTTAGAAAAACAGTTAGCCTCAAGTATGCACGGTAAACTTCATTCGATTGCACAGAGACGAAAGCTATGCCAAACAATGCTAGTACCACGTAGCGTCAACCAGCTTTCTACCAGCGAGTCATACATATTTCCTCAATAAATTTTATGTATTTCGCAGAGATGCATACAAATTATAGTACACGATAAGAAATCAGACGTTGTAATTAAAATCCAAAGCAATTTTACAATTTCTCGCCATATTCTCTCAATCAGACTATAGATTTACATACAAAATGAAGTAAAAAGATGGAAAGAAATATCCATCACGCGGACAAGGGTACAGGAAGCCGCGCATTCGCTTCTTCGAAATATTTATGCCGGAATATACCTTTTGACCACGAGGAAAGCCGTTCAAGCGTCAACAAGTATTTCATGATTGGAAAATCCATTTCGCATAACGTAGCAGGAAGGTACGCAAATCTCGAATGCATGCGATTCCATCAGGCTTATTTATAGTCATCCAACTGCATTTTATTCATTAGTTTGTTTTCCACGGATATCTGATAATTTGAAAACGTCATTTACCAGAACTCCCCAGAAATGAGTTACAGTTCACGATGCAGTTTGACGACCTACGGTAATCCACGGGTAAGCAATCAGTTCACCATTGCTAAGTTTCCGCGGTGTATTCCTTGGTAAATCGCTTATGTGCGAGATTATGAATAATTAGAAAAACAAGGTAAAATTTCAAACGTTACATAGGACATAAGAATATATACCATTAATCGCTACTTTTAAAAAAAGGAAGTTGGCCTTCAAGTACAAATGACCGAAGTTAAAATTATTTATTATTAGTTACTGTATTGTTCCTGTTGGAAGTTCCTCTTGTAGCAAAGGTTTACATTATGTTCCGTTGAATTAGATAATATTAGGTAAAATTTGGAAGTTGAATATGAAAATATGAATTTTTACGTTTTTACGTTATTCTTATTATAAAAGTGGTTCAAATATTCTTTGTAATTAAAAGGACTTTTCTATTGTAGAAGAGCTCTCCTCAAAGAATAGAATTTGTAATAGCAATACCATACAATTTAAAATTTATTATTTCAAATGATTATATCCTTCATCAGTATACAGTTTGCACGATACTATATGCAGAATTTGATGGGCTGATCGTAAATATCGAAATATGTATGGTAGCGGAATAACAATCATGCGGGTAAAATTAGGAGGAAAGAAAAACGCTGTGTTTAAATGTACAATGGGGAACAAGTTGAGAAATTAAGTATCTTTGTTACTGGCTAGGGAGTGGTGGTCGTTTGATGTAATCACCGCTGCTTCTCTAATTTATTAATGTACTTTCTTATTGAAATATACTCTTCGTGGTATCGTATCGGACATAACGGCTCTTGGGTTAACTTATCGGCTAACCTTGTATTTTAGTGCGCGCATTAACGCGTTGAAACCGGCGCCCAAATCAAAGGTCTGCTCCGTGGAGCAGCACCAGGTATCACTGTTTGCTACGTGGGGAAGCGTAGCGCCAGATTATACCAATCAACATAATGCACTCGTAGCAATACAGACTTGGTGAAGCATATAGATTTCGACGAGCTGAAAACGAATTTGAAGTTAGCTTTTGGTCGTCACTCGCAGCTTTTGAGAAAATTGGTCTTGAAGAATAATCGCAATTTGTCAAATTTCACTTTAATTTATAACAAAACGACAAAAGCTATGCGTTGCCGGTTGGATTCAGTGTACTCCGTGCACCTTATTTATTACGTTCGTATACAATAGTTTGGCAGTGTCAATTTGCATATACCCGAAATTGTTATGTAGATTTAATGGCGCTAGGTTTTACTATAATATGTTACTATGAGAAACGATTATAACGCCTATCAAAAAATTTAACAATTTCGTACGGAAAAAAGTCGTGCATGTTTACCGGAGAATCACAGCACGCGTATGGACCAGGCACGGCGAAAATTGTGTCAGGACGTAGTTCAAGCTTTAGTTTTAATTCATGTCTAGTGCGGAAGGAAATTTCATCGATCACCCGTCTGACGATTACCAGGCCCTAGCGCTTGAGGCACGATTAATGTGCTCTGTGGAAGGAACCTCTATGTTCCGAGTCGATAGGACTCCCCATATAGCTTCGTCTCCAGAAGTTTTGGTTGCCGAACGAAGATTAACTGCCGGGCTAGGTGGCCGAGGACTATCGGGAGATTTTCTAGAAGTCGGCTCCCTATACCTTGATCGATCGCGTGCCTCAGGCTGCTCGAACTTTGACCAGCTTCTGGAACTTCCACGCCACACATAGACGTTTAGTGCCGCCCACGCATTGTGAGTGAATTCAGTGATATTTGGGGGACCGAAAACTCCCCAGCCCTCAATTTTTGAATATAGTGTGCGACCCAGTAATTGGGGATGATCATTGAGAATTTAGTCTACAACGCGAGGTTTACTCAGAGCTCAGATTTGACAGCAATTGAACAAGAGCGTAGTTAGCATGCATTGCAAGTATTGTGGGCTGTGCGATGATTCCATGCGGTGCATCTTCACTAGTGTTATGACATGAGGAGTTTCCTGAACACACGTTTCTTCCAGTAAGCGTAAACGTAGATATAATACACCTTTCTCCTTGAAAGGCGGTTAAAGCTCTTCTGTTACAGTTTCTGTAAGTCTAAGTAGTAGATAGTTCCGTGGAGATGGAAATCAGTCATTCGCCTGGCGTATCAATCATTGGAATCAGGAGAAATGTACAATGATCGCAAATATTCCCAACTCCTGAAGGCGCGGCAAGCAATATCATGGGAAGTTCGGTTAACAGGCTGGAAGAAAATGCCAAGGAAGGGGAAGATTTTTAGATGAAGAGGATCTTGATGACGGGTGGCAAGAAATAAACGAAGGTGGTGCAGCCACTAATGTATGTTGGGAGGAAGGAGAATTGTTAGTTGATGACATGGACACCGACGATTCTGTTTCCTTGTATACGTTGTTCGACTCACGCTACATATTAGCAATGGTCACTTAGGAATCGAATAAATATGATATCCAGTACATGAACAACTCTGCGTCTAGCAGAAGAAGACAAAAATAGGCCTGGATGCCTGTAATAAAAGAAGAAATGGACACATTTATTGGTATCCTGCTTATTACGTTTGTGATGCGTCTACGTGAAATCAGATTACATTGTTCGCGAGCACACATGTATTCGCAAACACTTATATAAAGCGCGATGAAACGCGATCGCCTTATATCAATATTGAAATATTCACATGCTTTTGACAATTCCACCGCTAGAACCGAGAACCGATTGTATAAACAAAGAAATGTTTTTGATGCAATTGTCCACACGCTTAAGAGTAATGCAAAACATGGTACGAACATTTTAAGCGACTAAACAATGTTTTCGCAGAGAGGAAGCCACAGTAATCGATAATATATTCCAGGTAAGTGGTATAATTATAGGACAAGGAGTTATAAACTGTGCCTTACGGAAGGATACGCTCACATCATTTATATTTATGTCGGACCCAATGAAACCGCAATAGTGAATACACATGTGCATATGGTGATGATAGTAATAAGAGCATTATTATTTGCGGGAGGCATATTATTTACCTATAGCTTTTATACAAGTGTCCCTTTAGGCGAGCACCTTTTGCAAAGAAGAATATTCACTTGCAGGACTGTAAAAGTGAAACAAATAGAGTGCCTTTTGCATTATAAATTCGTCGCCGAAGATATGCATGCGAATCGTTTATTGTTCACCGGATTCCCTATGTCTAGCAAATAAAATATACCAACAACAACTATTCTAGTATAGATTCGTTTCACCTAATTTATGTTGTAAATTTCCTTTACTCCATTCAAGATTAATTCCCACAAAAAATTTATTCCTTTAGGTCTAACTTAATTGCCTATACTTTGCTAAAGCTTATTTTCTTAAATTATTTAACATATAAGGTACTGCTATCAGTCCAAGAAAACCTAAACTATTAACAATTGGCATTTGTTGACATCTGCGTTTGTAATGTCAACAATTTAATCTGGTATTCAATCTTTATTCGAATATTATAAATAGAAAATTTTGAAAGATGTATTAATCAGATGGGAATAAATGGAGACGAAAATGTGAGATTTAAAATGGAATATAAACATTGATTTTTAACAACACTTTATACTGGAACACGAATTATAGGTTTTTCGAATGCTATCATATTCGTTCCGATGTAAAGTCTGTTAGGATATTAGAGGTACGAAGAATTACATGCGAAACGAGAGAGAAGTGGATCCGTGTAACGTGTAAAAAATTAATTCAGGGGAATAGAGGCATGTTGAAGTGTAGGGCATATTAAAGGTATATTTTCGTAATTTCTTTAATCAAAGAGGTGAAGAAAATCGAACCATATTCTACTTTCGCTGAAAGTTCTACTTCATTTTTCTAGAAATGATGTGATCACTGTGGAGGACGTCTACTCTGACCAATGTAGGTTGAGCTTATAGAGGGTAATTAATCTTCGACAAATATGATCACGAGATAGTCATTTGGGAAATTAAAATTGGATATCTGGTCACTTGCGGACCCTGCAATAAGAAATTACAATGGGCATCTTAGCAATAAGGGAGAAAAGGAAAATGTGTCGTTGGAGTAAATAAGTAACAACGAATGCTAATAAATTATTGCTTATATTACAGTAATACGAACACGCATGACATTTTTAGGTCATAATATATTTCATTTCACATTTGAATATCATAAATGTAACGATGAAATTTAGGGAAAAAGTTGAAACTAACTTCACACTTTTCACTAACTTCAGAATACATTCAATGGACACACAATTAATTATCTCAACTAATATTACGTCAAGGCGTCATTGCAATTGCAGAAATTATATCAGAATTCTGTTTCGCAAATTCATATTTTATTCTGTTCCTTATTATTCCTTTTCCTTCAGCTTCTTATTTAATAAGGAACATTTAAAGAAATTGTTTGCTAATTAAAATTGAAATATTCAAATCCTGTCCAGAGAAATTTTACTATCCACTGTTATTATTAAACATATTATTATTTTCACTGAATGAAGTCCGACTCCATTCGCAAGATCTCGCTCCCTGCTATAAATACCAGAGGAGCAGATATTCAGATATTTATTTTATTGAACGATTTTATTGCACTCAACCGAGGTAAATTTTGCCATTATTGTAATATAACACACGGCCCTGCTTTACATCTTTATAAATATTCGTCAACAACTGCAGGAATTATATTTAAACGACTGCCAACATTGTACAAATGTACTGACTTACTTATTAAGTACTCAAGGACGAAAATTGACTGTAATATACCACAATAATCAGGGAATCAACATATTACAGATAAGCGTGGTCTAATACCACCCTTTCACTTCTACAAAATATCACGTGGTGTAAAATGTTCGTTGTCAAATCAGATAAAAGCTTTTATACTGGATACTGTTCATGATATGAGAAATGTTGCTTCATTATAAATAATGAGAGGAGGAAAATATTATAAGCACTTCCTTCGCGCGAAAACAGATTCTAAATTTAATATATCAAGTATTATTTTCACGTATTTACATTTAATTTAGGAACTTACGGTATGCTTTGCCCCATCAAATGCGCAGGAAATTATAAATTAAAAGCAATTTGACGTAATTTAACGTGCTTACAATTCTATTTTTTGAGGAGTTTACATCTTTGCACCCACTAAGCTGTCGGTACATTCATTTATTTTTATTCTGCCTCTTACAGCACAAGACAATAATGAGATATTAGTATATTAAGATACCAATTCTATTACAATAAAATATTACATTATTCTCAATGAATCAATAAGAGATATCAAATTTAGGAAATTAAGGGTAGTTGATGTTTCTGGACGCTTCTCCTGGTATCTTCATGCCTGTTGAATGACCAAAAACGCTTAGTCAAACAAGATATTTCGCACAGAGGGTACTAAATATACGAAACTGAAAGATCAAGTAATGTATATTTGCATTAAAATTATAACATCCATTGCCTTTACAGGAAACACAACAGATATGACAGCTATTCTTTAACGTTTCGTATTCTTTAACCCAATAAGTCCATAACAAGGATTCACATTGCGAAATAATATTAAAATAAAGAATTATGGAAATACGAAATTCTCTATACCTCAAAACCAAGCTTGACACGCATTTATATAATTTCCTTTACGTAAATTTTGTAACACGGATTCGTATGGAATAAAATGAGGCATAACCGCAGAACTACCTAACCCGTTAAAATAACCCATTCCTGATTCCCTGTTTTCATAATCACTTAAAAAATACTCTCTTTGGAACGAAATTATTATTGATATTTCTTATTAAAGTAAAAGCAGGTCAACCTATACTCGCCTATCTCCAATAAATTACTTGACATAGTACGTGTACATTAGTCGGACATTCGTTGTAGCTCAGAAGCTCTAATATTCAACAACAGACACTCGCACAAATTTCCGCATGCCAATTTTGCCTCTCGAATCCACTGTTGAAGCACACTCATCCGAGAGTACCAAACAAAAATGAAAAAACTCGAGGCACACACTTCGATAAGATAAACCCAACCACCCCCATCAATTTATAAGAAAGCAATCAAATTCTAAACACGAGGCACTTGTATTCAATGGTTTTCGCCGAATAACTGTAAAACCTGATCAGAATCGAAATTCCAATGCGTGTACAAGCTATGGTTTTCGAGTTCCCGAACTTTCAAACGTCCGCCATGCGAAAACGAAAAAATGGTTAAAGAGCACATTCTCTTCTACATTCTATTGTGCAATCTCGTTTTATTTGTCCACGCGGAATCGACCACTGCGATCAGATATCACCTCCATGACACCCTTCGATGCATACACGTTTACCATCCTTCGCTCAACCATGACCATGTTAAGGTCGAAATCTCTATACGCCTTATTGCTTCTCTTTCACTGCAACCGAATTGTAAGTCTATGTAAAGGAAGCTGGCGGCGAATCGATTAAATCTAGTTTATTGTGTGACGATACACGGACAGATTCGTAGTAACTGCAGAATTAGACTCAGCAAGATACATCGACGTAATTTTTTGGAAAACATGTAATAAGGCAGAGGTGAATCCTGACAGTTGCAACAATGGAAATTACAAATAACCCTTTGTACTTTGAAAACATTTTCATTTCCTCGATACATGGCGGATTCAATCACATGACTGCACTGGCAGACATTTTTGAAGTAAAAACTTTGTTTCGAAAAAAATGATTTAATACCTTTGCGAGTCTCCATGAAGTGCTGTCCTTTTCTGTTTTTCCATTGTTACTGATAACTGAAGATGAAAATAGATAGTAAATTGGAAGTCAATGAATTTGTTCTCTTGGTACAAGTGGTGGAGAAGGTGTTGATAAACTTTTCCGTCCAGTAAGTTTTGAAGAATAATTTCAAGTAATACTGCAGCTTTAAAAGTACTTAAAGCGCTATGTAAGTACTATGTGAAGGAGGGAATATAATAGGAAAATTGTAGAAGACGAGTAAATATCTCATTTTAAAGATATATTAGAAACTTTGTGTGGCTGATGGAAGAATAGGGTCTATGTAAACAAACGTAAGATATACAGATTGAATGCGCCATTTTCACTCAAATCTTTGAGACGAGATATCTCCGATCCTTAAATGCTTATAATAATATACTTCTTCTGTAGCTTACAATAATATTATAGAACACATTCACCCTAATTTTATCTGCATGCTTAAAATTAGTCTTTTACCCATTCTATGGTTTCTTTTATAAGATTCTTCTATATATAAGCTTTTTAATTGCCGAAATCGGTTTTCCTTCCTTCCCATAACTTTTCATCCCATAGTACCTGCTTACCCTAATTTCACGTGCATTTTTACATTAATTGGCGATTCGTGGAATCTGCGACTTCTTGTTCACACATTTCCTACAAATGTGCCACCTTCTCCACTAATATCATACACAAATCCGACTTTCTTAATCTTTTGCATCCTGAAAATTTTTTTTGATTCACAATTATGTGCTCATATCATAGCGAAAGGCTATTCGAGGATGAAAATTTTGTTTTATGAGGGAAAGGAAGTTATAAATAGACGCTCTTGCGACTTATACCTTCGAATGGAAGAAAACCAAGTAACAAACTGCAGATCTCTTTATAGCGGCGCCAGTAGAGTGCATTGATTTGCAGACTCGCTTTGCTCGTATTTTATTTATCACTGTCGAAGGCAGGATCCACGTACATGGCTCGACATACTGGTCCGAATCCGGGCTTAATTACTGGTTCCCAGCGTAAGTGCTTCTGACAAGCACCTGAACAGGTACGAGCAACTCCGTTCGAAGACGTTCTGCTCAAACTGAGGTAAGCTAAGGCTTGTCACACTCGCACGTTTGACCACCAACTGTACGCTTCTCCTCCGCGTTTAATGATGTCGTTGCGGCTAGAACGTACCGCGATGCTCACCCAACTATGCCTGTGCAAGCAGGATCAATTCTCATCCTCGTGACTTATTTCGACGTGACTGGCTATGTAGCGGGTGGATGGGTTAAATTACGTGGAAAAGTTACAAAATCAGAACTAGTTAAGCGATGAAGAGACATCTGAGGTTGTATACAACAGTGTATAGTGGAAGAACACCTCTCAGATGAATAAATCAGAAATCTTTCGTTCAAACATTTGGGAAAGGACGAGGAGGGACGAGATATGGTAGATGAGAATACCGAGGGGCGTGCAATGGATGCTGTGAGTGGTTTCCTGGGCAAACGGCTTTATTAAATTTTATATCCACCTGGAGTAAGTTTGAAGCGAGAGAGGTAGATGTTATTTTGACCTTTGGTTGTGCTTAACGTTAGGTTTACTGACGCTACCTGTATACGTATTACTGAGGGTACCAGTCAAACTGACAGGTAAAGAAACCCACGTGACTTTTTTAACGATTATCTTAATTTAATCTCAGTTATATATTATATTAGCATTCTTAATTTACGTTGACTGAAACTGCTACCACCGTTTAATTCGAGCAACCAATCGGTCAGACTCACGGGTACCGCAAGTCTCGTGTGAATTATATGCAAACGAATATTTTAATATATACAGTTACCGTGTAAATAGTATAATTAGTACTATTCGAATGAGATAGGGAGTGGATTATGAACAGAGTACATAATTAATACGACAAATTTTTGGGTGGTTATAGATACATTATAAAGGTAAAGTTGATAAACGTGGTATCGTGACTCAAAGTTCATGCCCTCGAATATTCCATTAAGTTCAAGTAAGAATAACTATGACAATTATATAAAAGATAATGAGCATATTGAACTACCAATATCATTAGCTGTCTAAACGAAAATAACATTTGCTACTTAATTATTATACTGGAAATTAAGTTTGCAGCCAAGTAATGTATGAATTAATAAGCTTTCTGTTAGTAAAAATTTGCCCAAGACATGAACTTGTAATAAATATGGAAAGCATGAGAATAAGACAGAAGATTTAATTATTAATTTCTCGTGTCACTGATTAAATGAATTTTATATGGGCAGAGATAGTATTAGGCAACACTGTTCCATAAATTATATATTTTCCGTAAATCTGTAATAACCATTTTGTAATTCTTTTAGAGTTTACTTTAATGAAGATAAATGCGTTATTTGAATTATTCCAGCATCCTCAGTTTCTGAAAAAATGTACCTGTATCCAAAAATTGGTAGTGAGAACGTTAGGAGGCTCATTTCTGTCATACAAGGCAGATGAGAGTATCCTGAGTCAACCAATGTCTCTGATTAAAATTATTTTTCGTTCTGAATAACCATAACTGGTTATGAATTTAAAAATAAATCTACGAGCACACTTTCTATGAATATTCTTATATCTTTGCAAAACGTTTATTATATGATACGAATTTTCTTCATAATAGAGTATTATGCAGGTGTTTCTGAAGAAGAAGCCACCCAGAAAAAATATTAGGATGACGTTCCATATTGATAGAGGTGTAAAATATATATCCGCAAGACGAAAAAATACATAAAAACTAATACGCGTTAGTTGACACAACGTTGCGTACAATAGAATTCATTTGTTTAGAAATCCTGTGAATGGTATTATTAATTTTGCATAAATTGTTGAATTTATTAGTAGCATCATATTAATATTGTTAATAGCAAATTACCTGAATCGTAAATATACAATAAAAATAGAAAACGCTAAAGGACATTGACTATAATACAGAAGAAGAAATTATTAAGGCATCCAACAAAATTCGAGAACACTCGGCCGATTTCGGCTACCGATTGGGGGTCATATAAAAAGGACACTGCGCGACTGTTCAGGCCTACACCGGCTGGAGCTCGGACGGGACACTTCGGGTTCTGGACCAGGCGCTTAGGGGATATAACCAGCGGGAAATTGGCGACCGAACCGTGGGACAGAGATGAGCAACTGTCTATGAAAGGCAGGCATCGGTAAGTCAATTGCATTACCGTCTATTTTCGGCTTTCTTCTCATTTCTATTCAAATACTTCGCTGTTGTTTTTAATGTCTCATCGTTCCAATAACTAATCAGATCTTCCCCAGGACTAATACACATATTTCCTTTATAGGCGTTATGGGTTAAGGTAGTGGCGAGAAATGGTCATTGTCAAGATCTCCGGGCTAGTCGATAGCCATTGCCCACTCGACCGATACATCATACCCCAAACTTTTTTTTGTTTTACAGCCTCCTTACTCCTATTTCCGGCTTCTTTCATCGTTGGTGTGTTATCTCGAATTCGGTTTTATTTCATCGATGTGTTGCTTCCGTCTCATCCATGGATTGTTCCTTCCATTTGGTTGACCTTTAAGGTTTCTATTCGTCTCGCTTCTATTTACATTCCTGTTTATATTTACGTTAATATATTCTCCTTACAGTTTTTCAGGTATCTCAATATTTAACTGGGAAGTCACATCGTTGGACGACGAGGGATGCCAGATTTTGGACACAACTAGTTAGAAGATAGCAGACATCGTTGGACGACGAGGGATTCGTGCGTTTGAACACAGCGAGTTACAAGGCAGGAGACATCGTTGGATGACAAGGGATGCGTGCGTTTACATGTAAGAAGTTGTAAATACCTGTAAGATGTACTCCTATGTTAAGAATGAGGTGCGCGTTTTCTGTAGAAGTGTGAGCTGCATAGCTTCTAGCGAATATGTCAATTCCATATACAATCCCCCATATCACTCTTGTTTACCAAGCAGAAAATAATTGTTCTCGCGGTAATTGCTACACTTCTTTAGTACCTACCAGCCTAAGTGAGGTACTCCCATGTACTCGATAATTCCACGATTCGTATATCATCGTCATGAGTCGTCGCCGGCCTTCATTTCAGCTACTTGTAATCTTACCATGCATCATGTTCGTGGGTGACCTTCGGGCAACTGCACCTACCGGAGTCAATGCGAGATTACCGCAGCCCTGTTCGTTCGCGTTTAGGGTATAGGCCTGAAGTTGGTCCAGCGTGTGCCTACGGTCAGACCACTATGGACGAGTACGTTCTACCACTTGTGTTAGGAGCACGTGACCGCTGTCCGACTGCAAGGCCACTCTGGGCCATCGTTGCGCCTCTGGGAGCATCATTTACTAGGGGAATAACTTGGTTTGCGTATAAGTCACGGTAAGGACGGCAATTAGTGAGGTATGTTTGGCCCGACCGTAAGGCTGGTGAACCTGGAGTCGTCTTGTACACGGTAGTACTGAGCGTATGCTAGTCAGTACTTCTCTCGCTTGTTTCAGTGGGCGGGAGAGATTTTAGAGCCCATTTCACTCGTTGAGGCATTTGCGGTAGGCTAGATTAATTAATGATTAATCTCTCAAACTGCCGATGCTTAGAAAGATTAGAGTTTGAGTAACAATCCCTTCATTACAATTGGGAACTACCATCAACGAATACTAATTTCACCTTGTATACGTAGGTACAGACTTCCATATACGATTATAATTATTGACTGTATTTAATTCCTGCATTCCTCTATTAATTCCTCTATTAATAACCTTGTTCAAAGCTTTAGATGGTATTATCTATAGTATCGTCAATTCTCTACACCTTCTCGCATTTGGAGGTTGATGAGCGTAGATGATCAGTGGCACAAGATACCACCATACCCTTATGCGAACCTGCGTTATACACCATAGATGCTGTCACACACGTGTGGCTAAACTACGTGCTACGTAGAGCTTCCCGAATTAGAAGCTTACACGGGGAACGTTTTAAGCGGATTTTAACAATCTTCATTATATCTTCCATGCATATCTTCAAATCAGTCAGGCATCACAATATTTAGCATATTTCTCAATCCTTGTCGAAAATTATATGTCACGGCAAAGGTATTCCTGCATTCAATGCATGTCTCTAAGCTAATTACTCAATATACGTCATCAAACATTATCTAACTCTTCGCTGAATCGGATAAAATAAATATTCCAAAATGAATGTATATGTATAAATTAATTACCTAATATACTTCATCGGAAACACTCGTTCAAAGACTCTACGGACTCCATAAAAAATTGTCGAATTTTAAGACAAGCAACACACGCATTATAAATGGAATTACCAATGGGGATAAAATAACTTGTTTTAAATATTCTACCTTCGCAAATGCCGAGAGTATGAGTTGCTTATTGCAATATCAACGTAGTGTCGCACTTATTCCTTCATGCACATGTGGTTTTCGAAGGTTACAGAGGGATCGAGGATCGATTGTGCAAAGCCCATGTAAATAGACGAAACCATGGGTGACGCGTCGGACCATTAGTATAATCATATATGATATTGTTAACCCTTTGCACGCAACGATTTTTTGGCTAGAGAGGTGCAGAATGTTAAAGATTCTCTTTTATAGAACTGACTACACATTCATGAGACTTCAATATAGAATTGTATAATAATAGACTTGCAGAAATATTTGACTTCGATACATAACACACTGTCACATTCCACAGAACTTGACATATAAACAAATATCGATAATCCAAATTTTAATAAATGGCGACTGAGGGTCACATCCCAAGTGCAAGGTGTTAATTTATATTTGGAGTGGAAGTCAGTTGCTGTTGAATAAAGTTTTTGGTTTATAGTCGTAGTCGGTCAGTGTTGCCATATTATAACACTACTTTGAGCTTTGCAGTAAGCCGAGAAGTTATTTGTAATTTTATTGCCATACTCACATATATATATATTTTTGCTACAAATTGACATGACCACCATGCAGTCTGTATATTAGTATCGACATTTATTCGATCGTGATCATAGTTACGTATGCTCTTTTAATTTCATTTTACCGATGTAACACCTAGTGCTCGAGAGAAGCCCTTCTGTCGCCATTTGATAAAGTTTCGAAGCCCAATACTCATAAATACGTCGAATTCCGTATAACGTAACGGCGTGCGATGTATCGAAATCAAATACGTCAAAGTACTAATTGTCATACGATTTCTTATTACTGCTCAGAAAAATATCGTCAGCCTTCAGACAGAGAAGCATTGAGCGCCAATCCTCCGTTTTCCAAAAAATCGTCGAGTGCAAAGTGTTAATTTCCACCAGTAACGCCTATGATATTCAGGTACTATTTACTAGTCGATATTTCTAATGCTATTCATGTATGTTAATCAGTTATCTATATCAAATTTCCAAGCAGAAATGTAAATTCTATATTCTTGTCATACTTCATGCCATCCATATCACTAGCAGATTCCTTTCACATATTCTCAGCCAAATTGTCCGTCGGATATCTCGTGAAGCACAACCTGAATTCAAATTATCGTCATCTTCCGGACAAAGGGATGGAAAGCTCTGGAACAATATTCTTCGGAAGATCGAAGACAAACTAACCATGGAATATGAAACTTCGAAGTCAGCCGTGTAAACGTGTTGAAACAGTGATCCGGAGAACATATACTGTATCACGAATGAAGAACAAAGGCGAAAATATATTTGCTAGGAGAGAGATGCCCAAGATCCTTGGTTACAAAATGAATACTGCTGTGGATAGTAGGGTACTCAGTATAGCTATCTATGCAGTTCGATAACCATTTGATTCTTCTACACATTGATAACCTTTATTCCATGCCAATTCCAGAACGATCAATGGATAGACAATTTATCGCTTGTGATAATGAAAATTGACAAAACAGAGCCGGGTGTATCCGCTAACACAATATCATAGGCAATGAATTAATCACTTCACTGATTGTATAAGTTCCATAGCAATACAAGAATTAGCAGTGGATTGATCAATTGTTACACGAGATATTTTAAATCGAGTATGGAGTACTAAGTACGGCAATCTACGGAATACCAAAGCAATTGCATTACGCTACCCATTGATAACTTTTATTGAACAGCAATCTCAGAATGATCTATGGATATATCATTTATCGCTTGCGATATTAAAAAAATGAGAATACAGTGCCAAGCAAGTACACCTAAACATAACTGCAGCCATTGGATTAATCTACTCACTGATCATTAATTTCTCTAATAATTTCAGTATGTTCAACTTCATAGATGAATTATGCCTGCGGATATTGACAATTTACAATTCAGCACTGACTTCATATACCCACACATTACTTTAGTGATGTATCTAAACAATTGACTGATCACAAAAATTCTATAGCAATACTAGAAGCATCCTGGGATGCATAAATTTCGGCTGCAGACGTTAACAATTCACAGCGCGGCACTTAGTACAGCCATATACAATGTACAGTAGCCATTGGATTAATCTATCAATAAATTACATAAATTCCACAACAACTTTGGAATTATCAACGGATTGATCAATTATCGCTACGGATATTAACAATTGAGAACGCAATGCAGAGTATAGCCTACAACACATTTCCGTAGCCATTAGCCATTAAGGTACTACTGCAGTTCTAGAATGAAAAATAGTTGGGCCAATGTCCGCTGGAGATAATAATTATTGACAACATAGTAGTGAGTACAGACATCTATCGCATAACCTTGACATTGAATTAATCTGTATATTGCTCAACTAGGTTCTATAGCAATTACAGAATGACCAATGAATAGATGAATTATAGCTAGAGATTTTAACATCTGAAAACTTGCATTTGAGTATTTAGCATATCCACCTACACACAACAGTAGAAATTGGAATATTCTGATCACCGGTCATTAAATTTGATGGCAATTCCAGAAATGTTAATGGATAGATTAATTGCGGCTACAGCTATTAGCAATTGACGTTGAGTATTGCCACCTATTGAGTACTATAGCCATTCGATTAATCTATCCACAATACTATTTGCGTAGCAGTTACAGTATTATCGACGGATATATGAAATATGGATAGAGATATTAGCAATTGAGTACACAGCACTAGGTGTAACCATCTATACAGAAACATTTGATTTGATTTAATCTATTTAGTGGTAATACACATCCTATAGAAAAGATAGAATGACCAAAGGGTAAATCAATTATAGCCAGAGACTTCAATAGTTGGTAATACAGTAATGAGAATTTTCACCAAAGCAATTATATAGCCATTTGTCTAACCTACATACTGATCACCATAGTTTTCTAGCCTTTCCGTAGTGTCAACTGGATAGATCAATTATGGCTAGAGATATCATCATTGATAGTACAGCTGTGTATGTGGTCATCTACACAGTACTATAGCCAATGAAGTGACGCATTCACCAGTCATTTAAATTAAATAGCAGTCCTTGAATGATCAATGCATAGCCCAATTATCGCGGGAGATATTTACAATTGATAGCACAGAACAGAGTATTCCTATCATAACGCTACCACAAACGTTGCACATGTCTACTCACTGAACACTTCGATTCTATAGCAATTCAGGACATATCAATGTATAAGTAAATGACCGCTTGAGACACTGACAAGTGACAACGCCGTAGTGAGTACAGTCACCGACAGCACTATAGTCACTGGGTTAGTCCATACAATGATCTTTTCAATTCCATAGCAATTCTAGCATTGACAATGAATAGATCAATTATCATAAGAGATATTAACAATTGACAGTAGAGTACTGAGTGCAGCAGTCTACGCAGTGCTATAACCATTGAGTTGATCTATTCACAGACCATATAAATTCTGTAGCAATTCCAGAATGATCAGTATATTAATCGATTATGGGTAGAGGTATTGACAATTGACATCACAGTACCGAGTATATTCACCAACACAGTACTATAGCCATTGACATCATCTATTGACGTACCATTTAAATTCTATAGGAATTCCAGAAATACTTGTAGACATATCAATTGTCGCTAGAGAAGTCAAAAGTAGCAATACAGCACCAAGAATTGCCGTCTGCGCTGTACAATATCCACTGGCTGTTTCTAACCACTGATCAGGTAAATTCTATAGCAATTCATGCCTGACCATCGGATGGATCATTTATCGCTGGAAACGTTTACAAATGCCAATGCAGTATTGAATAATGCCATCTTCAGTGTACTATTGCCATTTGATTAGATTACGCACCGAGAATTTAAATTCTATAGCAATTGAAGCATTGCCAATGGATAAACGAATTATCGCTGCAGACATTAGCAATTGACAATACGGTCCTGAGTATTGGCATGGTACACTGTACCATAGACATTGTATTAGTCCGTGCAGAGATCGTATATGTCCTGTGACAACTCTAGCGCTATGAACACATAAATTGTGTATCGCTAAAGAAATTAACAATTGATAATACGTTACTGAGGATAACTACCTACACTCTACTATTCCCATTGGATTAATATATTCACTGATCCTCTAAGTTCTAGAGCAATTCCAGTATGATGCATTGATATATCAAATATCACCATTAACGTTTGACATCGCTGTACTGTGAATATACACGTACACTGAGCTATTGTTAACGAATGAATCTTTTAACTGATCACTAAGTTCCAGAACAAGTCTAGAATGACAAGTGGATGAATCAATTATCAGCCCACGCATTAATACTTGACAATACAGTACTGTGCTTAGCCGTCGACATTGTAATATAACAGGTGAATGGATCGATTCAACGATCACATAAATACTGTAGCAAATCTAGAATATAAAATGGATAGATCGATTATTGCTGCAGATATCCGGAACAGGCTATACAGTAGTGAGTATAGCCATCTGTATTGTCCGCCAGCCATCAACACATTAATATAGCTGTACGTTTATTCTATTCAGTCATCATTACATTTTACAGCAATTCCGTTATGATCAATAAATATATTATTTGTTGCTAGGGATATTAGCATTTGGCCATACAGTACTGTGTATAGCCATATAGACTGGACTATAGCCGTTCTGATAATCTATTCACTGGTCATGCAAGTTCTGCCACAAATCCACAATGCTGAATGGATTCATCATGTCTGACTAGAGATATTAGCAACTGCCATTACGTTACTGCGTCTATGCACCTACACAGGACTATAGCCACTGCATTAATCAGTTCATTGATCATTGCATTACAAAACAATTCCGGAATGCTTAATGGATGGATCAATTATCGTTAGAGACAATAGCAAATGACAATGCAGTACTGTGGACAGCGATATGCACAGCACAAGTAACCACTGTGTCAATCTTTTCAATGATCATAGAAATTCCGCTGCAGCTCTAGAATAATCAGTAGATAGAGGAAATGCAGCTAGATATAATATGGTCATTCTAGAATTGCTATAAAGCATAGCTCATCACGGAACAGATTACACCATCTGCAGTGCTCTGTTGGTGCATACACTAAGTTGCGTAATGTCAATTGCTAATATCTCAAGCCGTAACCGTACTACACATTCATAATTCTAGAATTTCTGCGGAACGTGAACCATCACTAAGCAAATTATTCAAACGCCTATAGTACTGTGATGATTGCTGTACCCAGTACTGTCTTTCCGATTCCGGTTAGTACCACAACCGATAATCCATTTGTCATTCGTCATTCTAGGATTGTTACAGAATTCAAGTCTCCTGCCAACAGATTAATCCAACTGCAACAGTGATCGGCTAATGGGAGTACTAAGTACCGTAGTGCCAATTGAATGTGTCCCTAGTCATAATAGTATCAAACATTGATTATTCTAGATTTCCTGCAGTATTGTCAATTGTTATCGCCACTAGCGATAATGGATCTGTTTTTCGATATTCTAGAAGTGCCATAGACTTTACATCATTAGTGAAAATACCAATAAAGCGGCTATAGTGGTGTGTTGATAGCTACGCTCAGTATCCTATTGACAATCGTCAATATCTCTAGCGACAATTGCTCTATTCATTGATCTCTCTACAATTGTTGAAGAACTAAGGCGATCATCGAACAGATTTATTATATGGCTACAGCATTGTGTAGATGCTGCATTTAGTGCTGTACGGCTATATGTCAATATCTCTAAATGCAAATGCTCTATAAATTAATCGACCAAGAATTCCAATGGGGCCCAAATCGTGAGTGAACGGATTAGTCCAGCGGCTGTAATATATCTACACTTTCATTATTCTAGAATAGCTGTGGACTTTATATCGTCAGTGGACAAACCAATCCAGCGGTTACAGTGCACTATAGGTTGCTGTAACCAGTACCATACCGGAAATTATATATGTCCCTAAACGCAATTGATCTACACATTGATTATTCCAGAACTGCAGTGGAATTGAAGTCACCATTGTACAAATTAATCCAACGGCTATACTACTGTGATGATGGCTGTACTCAGTACAGTTTTGTCAACGGTTAATATCTCTAGCCATGAAGGACCTGCCTTTTAATGTTTTAGAATTGCTGTGGAATGGAAATAATATGTCAGAAGATTAATTCAACGATTGCAGTGTTTGTTGGTGGATTTAGTGACTATCGTACAGGCAATAGTATATATAACTAGCCACAACTGATCTGTACTTTCATCAGTTTAGAATTGTAGCGGAAATAAAAAGATCAGTGAACAAATTAGGCCAATGGCGTCAGTAATGTGATGATGGCTACACTCAGAATTGTTATGTCAAATGTTTGTATCTCGGACGATAATGTGCCTGCATTCTGTGTTTTAGGAATTTCGGTGGAATTGAAATCATCAGTGAACATGTTATTTCAACTTGAATGACAAAAGCCGATCCGTTATCTCTTGAGATATTAACAACTGACAACTCAATACTGAGTAGAGTCTTCATCACGTTACCGCAGCGCTTGGTCTAATCTGCTCCTTGGAGATATAAATTCTACAGCAGTCCTAGAGCAACTCTTGCATAGACCAGTTGTGGCAAGTGATATCTGCATTTGACATTGCGAAACATAGTACGCCCACGAACTGAACCCTGTAGCCCGGGGATTTATCTGTCACCTATGACATTAATTCTACAGCAATTCTAGGATGACAAAATACAGATCCATTATCGTTCGAGAAATTCATGATTAACAAAGCTGTACTGGGTACAGCCATGAACGCTGTACAGCAGCTGTTGGACAAGCATTTTCTCTGGTGTTATATATTCCACAGCAGATTTGGAATAATCAATGTATACACCAGTTATGGCTGAGGATATTTACATTTGGCAGGCCGGTCCTTATAACGTCCACCAACAGGCCTCTCTACCCGTTGGATTAATATGTTCAATGATGATTTAAGTTCCACAGCCGTTCTAGAATAACAAAGGACAGATCCATTACCTGCCGAAATATTAACAACTGACACCACGCTACTGAGTAAAGCCATCAACAGGTTACTATAGGAGTTGGATTAATTTGCTAGCTGATGATATATATGCTACAACTTTTCTGGAGTAACCAATTGTAGTACATTCGTGGCTTGAGATATTTACAATTGACATTGCGGCCCTTAGTACATCCACCAACAGAGCATTGCAGCCATTGTATTAATCTGTTCACTGATGATTCAAATTCCATCCCAATTCTAGGGCCACAATATGCCGATCAACCATCTTTCGAGATATCAACGATTGACAACACAGTCCTGGATAGAGCCAACATGAAATTTCTGTAGATGGTGGTGTAATTCGTTCACTGATGTCCTAAATTTCGCAGCAATTTTGGAATAACCAATGTATCTATAAGTCATGGCTGGATATATTTGCAATTGGCAGTAAGGTACTCAGTGCGTCCACCAACAGAGCGCACCAGCCGTTGGACTAATATGTTCGTTGATGATTGAAATACTATAGTATTTCTGTAAGGACAAAGGACAGGCTCACTTTCGCCCCATACATTAACTACCGTCAACAGTGTACTAAATGCAACCATCATCCACGGGCTGTAGGTGATGGAATATTTTATCATTGATGATTAAACTTCAACAGCCATTCTAGAACTACCAATGCATGGTACGGTTATGTCTACAGATATTTAGAAGTGCCAGAACGGATCTTGGAACATCCACCGGCTGAGAAATGTCTCCGTTGTATTAATCTGTTCACAGACGATTTAAATTCTATAGCAACTCTGCAATGCCAAGTTATGGATACATTATCGTGCGGGATGTTAGCAATAGACAAAACTACTCTGACTACAGCCATCAATAAATTGATTCAGCCATGTTATTAAGTTATTCACTTAAGGTTTAAGTAGTACAGCAGCTCTTGAGTGACAGAAGACAAGTCCCATTGCCGCTCGGGATATTAACAATCGACAACACAGAACTAAGGAAACCCCACAATGGAGCCCTGTATCCGTTGGACTAACATGTTCACAGACAACTGAAATACCACAGCAATTCCAGAATAATCAATGTATGCATCCTGTTGTAGATAGAGATGATTACATTTGCCAGTAGTGTACTCATTACATCCACCAGCAGAGCACTGCAGCCGCTTTATTAATATGTTCAACCATGATATCGATCTTATAGCCCTTCTAGAACAACAAAAGACAGAAATATTGTCCCTAGGGATTTCAACAGCTCAAAACACAGTAATGAGTACTGCCATCAATACGGTAAAGAAGCCGTTTCACTACTTTGTTCCCTGGCGATGTAGATTCTAATGCGATCCCATTAAAACTTATGTATACTACGGTTATGGATAGTGGTATTTTCAAATCGCAGTACGGTGGTTCGAACATCCACGAACAGTGCACAGTTGCCGTTTGATTAATCTGTTCCCTGAATATGTATATTATACAGCAATTAGGTATAGAAAAATGATGTTTCATTATCCCTCGATAAATTAACATTTAACGGCACAGTGCTGAGTACAGCCGTCATCACAACAATGCAGCCGCTTGGCTACTTTGTTCATCGACGATGTAAGTCCGAAAGTGATTTTAGAATAACCTATATTTATTGCGGCTATATCTAGTGATATTTAGAATTGACATGACCGCACTTAATACCACCACCAACAGAGCACTCTTGCAGTTAGTATAATCTGTTCCCTGCTAGAACATATTCTGCAACAGTTCCATAATGAGAAAATACTGGTTAAATAACCCCGAGATATAAGCAATTGACAACACAGTACTGTGTACAGCCATCACCAGAGTGCTGTAGACGCTGGAACAATTCCTTGCTGATGATGCATATTCCATAGCAATTCTAGGAAAATCTGTGCATAGTACGACTGTGGCTATGGACATTTAGAATCAGCAGCACCGTACATATTGCATCCACCAGCAGAATGCTGCTGCCGTTGCATTAGGCAGTACACTGATGATCTTATTCTGCAGCAATCCTAGAATGAAAAGGACAGACCTATTACACCATGAGATATAAGCTAATGACAAAATAGTACGGAGTACAACAGTCTTCACTGTACTGGAGCCGTTGGACACCTTTCTTCAATGATAATGTAAATTCCAAAGCAGTTCTGGGATAATAAATGTATATTACGGTTATGGCTTGAGACATCTCCAGTTGAGAGTACGGTACTTGTTACATCCACCAATATTGCACGACTGCCGTTGGACTAAACTGTTCAATGATGTCTTCGACCTTATAGCAATACCACAAGGAAATAAGACAGATCAATTATCCCTCAAGAGATTAATAATTGATGACGCAGTAATGGTTACAGCCTTCATCACCATCGTGTTGCCGTTGGACTACTTTGCTCACTGATATGTAAATTCCAAAGCAATTCCTGAATAATCAATGTATTGTACGGTAATGGTTTATGATATTTCCAACTGACAGTACGGTACATAGTACAACGACCAGCAGAGCACAGCAGCCTCATTATTATGTTCAATGGTGGTTTCGTATTCATAGCAATCCTAGAATGACAAATCACAGATCCATTGTCCCTCGAGATATTAACAATTGACAACACACTGCGGATTGAAACCATCTTCAAAGTAATATAGACGTTGTATGGCTTTATCCACTGACGATGCGTATACCAAAGCATTTCTCGTACTATCAATGCATAGTACGATTGTGGATTGAGATATTTCCAATTGACAGTACTGTACTTGTTACATCCACCGGTATAGAACGGTAGACGTTGGGTTAATCTGTTCCAAAATGCTTTAGACCACATAGCAATTACAGAATGACAAAATATAAATCCGCCTTCCCACATGATAATAACAATTAACAAAACAGTAGTGAGTACAGTCATCATCACAGTCATGTAGACGTGGGACCACCCTGTTCACTGCAGATATGTATTAAAATGTAACTTTAGAATAACCTACAAGTAATACGGTTATGGCTAGTCACATTTGCATTTCACAGTTCGGTAATTGGCACGTCCGCCAACATAGTACTGCAGCTACTGTATTAACCATTTCAATCATGGTCTCGACATTATTGCAAATCTTAGGTGACAAAAGAGGGATCCATTGTCCCTCGAGGTATTAACAATTCACAACCCAGTCCGGGCACAGCCATCATCACAGTACTGTAGCCGTTGAATAACTTTGTCCACTGAAAATGTAAATTTCAAAGCAGCTCTGGAATAATCATTCTATACTACGGTTGTGGCTTCAAACATTTCCAACTCACCGTTGGATACCTATTGCATCCCCCGAAATTGCGCGGTAGACGTTGCATTACCTTGTTCAAAGATATAAATTATATAACAATCTTAGAATGACACATTACAAGTCCACTCCATTACAAGTCCCTCGAGAAACCAACAATTGACGTCACTGCATTGTGTACAGCCATCATCACAGTAATTTATATGTTCGAGTACGTTGCCCACTGATGATGTGAATCCCAAAATAATTCTGGAATATCCTATGCATTCCAGAGCGATGGCTTGAGATATTCACAGTTGACAGTACGGTACGTAGTACGTACACCAGCAGAACGCAGCAGCCGCAGTGTTAATCTGTTCAAGGATGATATCGATTTTAAAGGAATGCCAGACAGGCAAAAGGCGAATCCACTAGCCCTCGATATATTAACAATTGACAACAGAGTGCGTAGTACAGTCATCATCACAGAACTGTAGACATTGGATAACTTTATCCACTGATTATGTAAATTTAATAGCAATTCTGGAATGATCATTGTATACCACGGTTATGGCTTGAGATATTTCCAATTGACAGCAGGATCCTTATTACATACACCGAAATTGTGCGGTAGACGTTGCATTACTATATTCAATGGTATTAATTATATGAGAATTACAGAATGACATATTACAGGTCAACTATCCCTCGTGTCATCAACAATTGACATCACAGTACTGAGTACAGCCACAATCGCAGTGATGTATCCGGTGGACTACTTAGTCCAAGCACGATGTAAACTCGAATGTAATTCTAGAATGACTGGTGAATGCTGCGCTTGCGGCTAGTGACATTTACAATTGACGGTACGTCATTTAGTATATCATCCAATTGGTCACTGCTCCCGTTGGATTAATCTGTCCACTGATGATGTATATCACACAGCTATTCTAGACCGAGAAATGCATATCCATTATCCCTCGAGATATTAACAAATGACAACATAGTACTGAGTAATGTCATTCTCACAGTATTGCAGCCGTAGGTCATGTTTGTACACCGATGATGTTAATAACAAAGCAGTACTAACATAGTCAGTGTATATTACGGTTAGGTCAAGAGATATTTCCAATTAGCCGTACGGTACTTATTACATCTACCAATGTATATCTGCAGTCGTTGGAATAATCTGTTCGATGGGGATTCAAATACTGCGTCAAACCGAAATACAAAATAGAGATCCAATAACCCTCGCGATATTAACGACTTACGGCACTGTACTTAGTACGGCCACCTTCAAAATTATGCAGCCCTTGGCTACTAAGTTCACCGATGGTGCAAATGCGAATGTAATTCTGAGATAGTTGATGGATATTGCCTTTGTAGCTAGTGATATTTACATTTGACAGAACAGCAATTGGTATATCTCCCAACAGGTGGCTCCAGCCGTCTTACAAATCTGGTAACTGATGACGTATATTACACAGCAGTTCTAGAACAAGAAGCGCAGATCCATTATCCTTCGGGACTTTGACGAATCACATGAACGTACTGAGTACATCGATGATCGCAGTATTGTAGCCGTTGAATAAATTTGTGCACTGATGACGAAAGTTCCAAAGCAATTCCGAAATTATCATTGTGCGCTACGGTTGCGGCTTGAGTTATTTCCAATTTACGGTACGGTACTTACTACATACATCAATATAGCGCTGTAGTCGTTCGCTTTGTCTGTTCAGTGGTACCTTTTATGCTATGTCGATTCTAGAATGCAGAATGAGTGTCCACTGATCCTCGAGATATTAACAATCGACAACATAGTACGGATTACAGCCACCGTCACATTGATATTGCCGCTGGACTACTTGGTTCATTGAAGATATGTATTCAAGCCTAATTTTAGAATAACTTGTGAATAGTTCGGTTGTGGTTAGTGACATCTATAATTGGCACCTACCAACAGAGCGCTGTTGCCGTCCGATTATATTGCTGTCTGAAGATGTATAACCTACAGAATAGTAGTATGATAAATGAAGGTCAATTATCCCTCGAGAAATTAAAAATTGATATCACAGTGCAGGGTACATCCATCAACACAGTAATTTCGCCGTTGGACTGCTTTGCGCACTAATGATGTAAACTACAACTATTGTTTCTTAAGCTTTTCGGCGCCAATGCGCAGCTTTGCCGTACCTGGTCCATTTCGGAAATAGCGGCAGATGTTGGGTGCGAATATATTCCTCAACATACCAATGAAAAGAGCCCAGTCCAACCAGCGGAGGAAGTCAACCCGCGCATTGCCCTAGTAGGCTTAGGAGTACGCCCGAGGAGATACCCGTATTGGCGTATTTCTCTTGGGCCACTTCGGGTCTGGCATGGATATGAGATCCAACCGAAGGTCTCCATGGCCCGTTGCCACTCCCTCTTTCGCATCCAGTGGCATGCACGAACGCATGGGACACCACCCACTGGATCCCGAGGGCACCAACGAGGAGGCGAGGTAAGTGGACTTGCCGGTTCGGGCCCTACAACTTCACCGAAGTCTCCCGCACTGCGCAGCTCGGCTTTGCAGCTGTAGGGATCATCAGTTCCGTCGTGGTTTCTGGCGGACACCTTACACCAGAACCCTCCCCAGCTTCTGCCCTCACTGATGTAAACTACAAGTATTGTGCGCGTTACCGGGGCCCGCCAACTGGCGACCGCGCCGTGCTTCGAGCTAATGCTTTATTACGGCTTCGCGAAAAAGATGTTATTGTACTTTCTAGCGTCGCCGCCGCAGGGGAACGCGTGTGTAGGTGTTGGACACGCGGCTTGGAAAAACCCTGCCCTCACCGTTGAAGGATCATCGGACAAGTTGGACCTACCCTTGCGGGAAGCAGCTCACTTGGCCGTGGCTCCGGGTTGTCTAGCAGCCCGCAGCCTCGTTACCAGCGGGGGCCACGTGGAGGCGGAGCTGCCAGCTTTCGCTCGGTCCCAGCAGGATGGCGTGTGCCGATATACCTGCACCGTCCCAGTATCCGTCTCTGGATACCGCCTGCGGTGACGGTCACAGGCGCCTTACCTCTCTTCCCTTGCTGTTGGTTCCTCTGGTGCTTCTCGTGGTCATCCTGTCTGGCCATCTTCTTCGCAGGTTCAAGTTGGCTGCTTCCTCCTTAGCAGCGGTTGGTCCTGTTCCGGTTGGGTCCTGCTTGTGCCAGCCTTGTGCTTCTTCTTGGTCCTCTGCTTCTAATTCCTTCTTCTTCTTCCAACCGCATCTTCTCCCTCCGCCACCACGTTTTCCTCTTAATGTTGTTGATGTAAACTACACAGCATTTCCGGAATAATCAATGTATATTACAGTTATGGTTTGAGATACGCCCAACTGACAGCACGGTGCTTAGCACATCTACCGCCAGACACTGCAGACGCTGTATTAGTTTGTCCAATGATGATTTCGATTTTATAGCAATTCTAGGATGTCAAGGGACAGATACATACTCCCTCGTGATATTAACAGCAGACAACATAGTACTGAGTACAGCCATCGTCACAGTGCTTCAGCCGTTGGGCTGCTATGTTCACTAATGGTGTACATTCCAAAGCAATTCTGTAATAATCAATGTATGTCACGTATATGACTTGCGACATTCCCAAGTGAGAGTGCGGTCTTCATTGAGGACATCAATAAAGTACTGCAGCCGATGGATTAGGCTGCTCAATGGTGATTTAAATTCTATATCAGTTCTAGAGTGACAAAATACAGATGCACTGACCCTCGGGATATTAACAATTGACAACACAGTACAGATTACAGCCACCATCACAGTAATGTAAGCGTCGGAATTCTTTGTTCACTGATGATGAATGTTAATAAGTAATCCTGGAATAACCTATGTATACTACGGTTATGGCAAGTGATACTTACAAATGACAGAACGGAATTAGTAACTCTCCCATCGGAGAGTTTCATGCCGCTGGATGAAACTGTCCACATATGGCGCATATACCGCAGAAATTCTAGAACGAGAAATACAGGTCCATTATCCCGAAAGATACTAATTATTGACAATAAAGTACGGCGTAAAACCATTATCACAGTACTTTAGACGTTGAACAACTTTGTTCACTGACAGTGCAAATTCCAGGATTTCTATGGAATAATCAATTGAAAGTGCGGTCATATCTTGAGATATTTCCAGTAGACAGTACGTTATCTACTATATCCACAAATATAGCACTGTTTTCATCGGATTCAGATGCTCAAGGACGGTTTATATTCTATGACAATTCTAGAATGACAAAAAGCAGGTCCACTATCCCCCGATACATTAACAATTGACAACACCGCGCGGAGTACAGCAATCACCACAGTACATTAGGCGTTGAACATCTTTGCCCACTGATGATGTAAACTGCAAAGCAATTCTGGAATAACCATTGTATGTTACGGTTATGGCTTGAGATATTTGCAATTGACGGTAGGGTCCTCATTACGTCCACCGATATAGCACGGTAGACTTTGCAATACTCTGTTCAATGATGGAAATCCTGCAACAATTATTTAATGACCATTTGCTGGTCCACTGCCCCTCGTGTCATCAACAATTGGCAACAATGTACTGTGTACAGCCATCTTCACAGTTGTATAGACGATCGACTACATTGCACACTGATGGTGAAAATTCCAATGTAATTCTGGTACAACCTATGTATTCCACGGTTGTGGCTTGAGATTTTCCCAATTGACAGCACGGTACATATTACATCCACCAACATTGCACTGCAGCTGTTGAATTGAATTATTGAATGACGATGTAAGCTCTATGACATTTCTAGAGAGACAAGGCACAGGTGCAATTTCCCTGGATATATCAACAATTAACCACACTGTACTGAGTACAGACGTCACCACAATTATGCACACGTCGGACCACTTTGCTCACTTATGATGTACATTCCAATGCAAATCTAGCACTACCAGTGTATACTACGGTTATGGCGAGTGATATTTACAATTCAGGGTACGGTAACTAGTACAAATAGCAAGACAGCACTGTTGCCGTTAGTGCGAATATATCACTGAAGATGTATGTTCTGCAGCAGTTGTGGAATGAAAAATGAGGGTCTACAATCCCTCGAGAAATTAACAATTGGCGGCACAGTATCGAAAATGCCATGATCATTGTAAGGTGGCCGTTGGTCTGCTTTGTTCACTGACGACGTAAGTCCCAACGTATTTCTGGAATAATCAGTGTGTACTACGTCTATTGATTTAGTTATTTCGAGTTTACAGTACGGTAGTTACTACATCTTCCAATACAGCACGGTAGCCGTTCAATTAGTCTGCTCGTTGATGATTTAAGCTCTATGACATTCTAGAATGTGAAAATAAGGGTGCACAGTCTCTCGAGATATCAACAATTAATAACACTGTACTGGGAACAGACATCATCACAGTAATGAAGACGTTGGAATACTTTGCCCTCTGATGATGTAGATTCCAAGACAACTCTAGAATAATCAGTGTATATTTCGGTTATGGGTAGAGGTATTTACAATTGACAGTACGGTACTTCGAAGATCTACAAGCAGAGCACAGCAGCCGCTGTATCAATCTGCTCAATGATGTCTTAGACTTTACAGCAGGTGACAATTTAAAAGCGATGCATCTACCCTTGAGATATTTGCAACTGACAACACAGGTCTGATTACAACCATCAACACAGTAATGTAGACGTTGGACTACTTCGTTCACTGGTGATGTAAATTCCAAAGGAATTAAGGAATAACGTATGTATACTTCGGTTATGTCCGGTGACGTTTAGAATTCAGAGTACTGTATTTATTACATGTACCAATACAGTACCATGGCCGTTGGATTATATTGTTCGCATAAGTTGTATATTCCACAGCATTTCTCGAACGTGAAGTGCAGATCCATTATCCCTCGAGACAACAACAATAGACAACAAAGTATTGAATACAGCCATCATCACAGTATTGCAACGGTCGAATAACGCTGTTGACTGGTAACATATGTTCAAAGGCATTTCTACAATTATCAGCGTAAAGTAAGGTTATGGCTAGAGATATATACAAGTGACAGTAAGGTACTACTTTCATCTACTAATAGAGCACTGTTGCCGTTTGATTAATCTGTTCGGCGATAATTAAGATCTTGTAACATTCCTAGAATGAAAAAACTTAAATCTATTACCCCTCGCGACATTAACATCTGACAGCATAGTACTGTGTGTAGCCCTCACCGCAGTATCGTATCCGTTGAATAACTTTGTGCACTGACAATGTAAATTCCAAAGCAATTGTGGAATAAACAATGTATACTATGGTTACGGTTTCAGATATTTCCAATTGACTGTATGGTATACAGTACATCCACCAAAATAGCTCTGTAGCCGTTGCGCTGATTGGCTCAATGACAATTTAAGCTGCACTGTAGTTGTAGAACGAGAAAGGCAGATAGATTATCCCGCGAGACATTAACAGATGACAACACAGTGCAGAGTAGAGCCACGATCACAGAATTGTAGCGTTGTGTAACAAATCTCACTCATAATGTAATTCCCGAATCAAATATAGAATGTGGGCTTATAGCTTGAGATATTTCCAATCGGCGGTACTGTACATATTACATCCACCGTTATAGCAATTTAGAGGTAGGATTAAACTGTTCAATGATGACATAAATCCTATAAGAAATCTAGAATAACAAAATAGATGTTCACTATCCCTGGAGACATTTACAATTGAAAACACAGTGTTGAGCACAACTATGATCTCAGTAATCTAGACGTTGGAAAACTTTGTTCACTGCTGATGTAAATTGGAAAGTAATTATAGAAAAACCTACGTATAGTGCGGCTATGGATGGAGATATTTACAACTTTCTTTCCGGCAGTCAGAACATCTACCACAATAGCACTGCTGGCGTTGGAATAATCTCTTCACTCATGATGTATATACTACAGATATTCTAGGACGAGAAAAGCAGGTCCATTATACCTAGTGATATTAATGAACGACAACAAATTACTAAATAGAGCCTTCGTTACAGTAATGTGGCCGATGACTTACATTTTTTACCGAGAACGTAAATTCCAGAGCAATTCTAGGCCAATCAATGTATAGTACGGCCACGGCTACACATATTTCCAACTGGCAGAACGATACTTGGTACATCCACCAGCAGATCACTGCAGCCGCTCTATTAATACGTACAATGATCGTTTCGATCTCATAGCAATTCTAGAAAGACATAGGGCGGATACATTATCCCTCGCGACAACAACAATTGGCAACAAAGTACAGAGTACTGCCATCATGACAGTAATGTAGCCGCCGGCCATCTTTTTTCACTGATAATGTAAATTCCAAAGTAACTCTGGAGTAGTCAATTTATTGTGCGGTTATGTCGAGAGACATTACCTTCTGACAGCACGGTACTTAGTGCATCCACGAGCTGAGCACATCAGCAGCTGTTTTAATCCGTTCAATGATGATTTGGATCCTCTAATATTTCTAGAATGATTAAATATATGTCCACCATCCCTCGCGATATCAACAGTCAGGAACACCGTATTGAGTACAGCCATGACCACAGTAATGTTACCTTTGTACGACTTTGTTCACTGATAATGTAAATTCCAAAGCATGTCTGGAGTTAACATTGTATGTTACTGTTGTTACTTGAAAGATTTAAAACTGACCGTACCGTACTTATTACATCCGCCAATACATCACTCTAGCCGCTGGATTAATCTGTTCAATGATGATTTATATTCTATAACAGTCCTAGAATGACAAAATACTGGTCCACTATCCCTCGAGATATGAGTAATTGACAACACAGCGATGAGTTCATGCATCATGATAGTAATGTAGCCGTTGAACAGCTTGGTTCAGTAATGATGTAAATTCCTAGGTAATTCTAGAATATCCAATGTATAGTAAGGTTACTGTCATTAATATTTACAGTTGACAGTACGGAACTCAGTACTTCTCCCAACAGTACGCAGTTACGGTTGGATTTGTCTGTTCATTGAAGATGTATATACTAATGCAAATCACCATTGGGAAATGATGCTTCATCGCGCGTCCAGATATTAGCAATTGACAACGCTGTACTGAGTATAGCTGTCATACCATTATTGTCCCCGCTGTACAACATTGTTCAACTGTAATGTAAGTTCCAAAGCAATTCTGGTATAGTCAATGTGTATAACGGTTATGGATAGAGATATATCCAACTGCAGCACGGTGCTTAGTACACCCACCAGCAGAGCACTGCAGCCGCTGTATTAATATGTTCAGTAATGACTACGATCTTATAGCAATTCTAGAAAGACAAATGGCAGATCCACAGATACTCGAGGTGTAGACAAAGCACAACACAGTACTTAGTTCATCCATCGCAACTGTAATCTAGACATTGGACTTCTCTGTTCAATGTTGATATAAATTCCAAAGCAATTCTGGAATAATCTACGCCAGCTACGGTTATGGCTAGTGATATTTACTATTCGCTGTACGGTAAATAGAACATAAACAAGAATAGCACTACACCCGCTGTAATAATCTGCTGAGTGTTGAATTAGTTACTATAGCCTTTCTAGAATGACAAAAGAAAGATTCAGCGTCCTTCGAGACATTAACAGTTGGCAAAATAGTTCTATGTATAGCCATCGTCACAGCTATGTGGCCGTTGGACCACTTTGTCCACCGACGATGAAAATTCGAAAGCAATTCTAGAATAATCACTGTATATTATGGTTATCGCTTAAGATACTTCCAATTGACAGCATGGTACCTGCTGTAAACACCAGTAGACACTGCAGCCGCTGTATTAGTCTGTTCAATGACGATATCAAGTTCATAGCAATTCTAGAATGACAAATGATAGATCGTTTATCCCTCGAGATATTAGCAATTGAATACACAGTACTTTGTACATCCATCATTATAGCAATGTAGCCGTTGGGCAACTTTGTACACTGATGATGGAAATTCGAATGTGATTCTAGAATAATCAATGAATAGTATGGTTATGGCTTGAGATATTTCAAATTGACAATACGGTACATAGTACAGCCACTGGCAGAGCACTGCATCCGCTGTATTTATCTTTTCAGCGATTGTTCAGTTCTCATAGATACTCTAGAACGACAAAGGATAGATGAAATATCTCTCGAGATATTAACAGTTGACAACGCACAACTGACTACAGCCATCATAACAGTAGTGTAAGCGTTGGAATGCTTTGTTCACTAATAACGTGTATTCCAAAGCAATTCTGGGATAACGAATATATGCTACCCTTTTGGCTTGAAACATATCCAATTGACAGTAAGGTACCTATTACATACACCAATATATCACTGTGGACGTTAGACAATTCTGTCGAATAATGATTTAAATTTTGTAAAAACTCCAGAGTGACAAAATACAGATCTAGTGACCCTCGAGATATTAACAGTTGTCAACACAGTTCAGTGAACAGCCATAAATCCTGTAACGTTACTGTTGGAATACTTTCTTCAATGAGGATATAAATTCTAAACAATTATGGAACAATGAGTGTATAGAACGGTTATGGCTCGATACATTACCAATTGAGAATACGGTACTTAGCACATCCACCCACTGTGCACCCTAGACGATGGATTAGCCTGTTCAATGATTATTTAGGTTTCATAGCAATTCTAGAATGGCAAAAGACAGATCCAATATTCCCCGGGATATTATCAATTGACACCAAATTACTTGGTACAGCCGTCACCATACTAGTGTAACCGTCGGACTACTTTGCTCACCAGTAAAGAAAGTACCAAAGCAATTCTAGAGCAATGAACGTATGGTATGCATTGGCTTGAGATATTTCATCTATATTGTCTCGGTTGCTATACTCAGTACTGTCATTTCAATTGTCAGTGCCTGTAGCGATAATTGATTTATCTAATGACCATTCTAGGATTGCTACATAACTGGGATGAACAGAGTATAGGTTAATGCATTGTCTGTAGAAATGGGTTCATGGGTAGTGCATTGTCAATTGATAGTATTGCCAGCTGTAATTAGCTTAACCCATGGAAGATCTAGAGCTGTTATAGATTCTAAATAATCAGTGCTAAGGTTAATACAACGGCTATAGTACCGTGTTGGCAGTCGTTCGCAATACTGTGTTGTCTATCCTCAATGTCACTGGTGTTTGTTGATCAACCAATTGATCATTCTAGTATTCCTCTTGGACATATACGATCAGTGAATGGACAACCTGAATGGCTATAGTAATTTGCAGATTGGTATCCTCCCAATCTTTGGTCAGTTGTCAACGCCTATAGCGACATTTGCTGTATCTACTGATAATGCTAGACTTGCTGAAGACCGTAGATGCAAAGATAATAGATTATGGCAATGGTAATGGTAGTTTGCACATAACTGCATTCTGTAACGCACTGTCAGATGACATTGCATCCGGCGACTACTGCTCTATCCACTGATCACTCTACAATTGCTGAAGGACACGGATGATCAGCCAACACATTAATCCAATCGCTATAGTATTGTGTAGACGGCTAAGATCAGTAATGTTCCGTCTACTGTCTACATATCTACTGATACTTTATCTATCTACTGGTCATTCTAGAGTCGTATTAGGTTCCAAATAGTCAATGGAAAGGTTAATCCAACGGCTAGAGGGCTCTGTTTGTGGATGTAAAAAGCACCGAACTGCCAATTGTAAACATACCGATCCATGACCGTACAAACAACGGGTACGGTATGGTGGCGATGGCTGTACTCAGTACTGTGTCGTCAATTGTTAATATCTAGAGGGATAATTCATCTGTCCTTTGCCGTTCTGGAATTGCTACAAATTATAAATCATTGTTGAAAAGATGAATACAGCGGCTGCTGTACCCTGCTGGTGGACGTACTGGAGTACCCTGCAGTCAACTGTAAGTATCTGAAGCCATAACCGAGCTATGCATTTACTATTCTAGAACTGCATTCGAACTTGCATCACCGGTGAACAATGTAATTCAACGGAACAAATACTGTGAAGGTTCATGTACTCATGAGGTGTCATAGAATCTATATCGTCTTCGAACAGATTAATCCCACGGCTACAGTGCTCTGTTGGTTCATGTACAAAGCTTCGCAATGTGAATTGCAGGTACCACGTATCCGTACTATGCTATGATTATTCTGGATTTGCTGTGGGATATATATCATCGGTAGCCTTATTAATCCAACGGCTACAGTAGAGTCATGATGGCTGTATTTAGTACTGAGATGTCGATTGCTAATATCTCAAAGCATAATGGACATGTACGTTGTCATTCCCGAATTGCTTTAAAATCTAAATCATCATTAGTCACATTAATACAACTGCTACACTGCTCCGCTGGCCGATACACTAAGTACCGTACTGTCTAATGCAAGTATCTCTAACCATATTCTTTCCATGCATCGACCATTCCAGAATTGCTTTGCAAATTATGTCATCAGTGAGCAAAGTAATCCAACGTCTACGGTACTCTGATGACGACTGTGCTCATTATTGTGTTGTCAGCTCTTCATATACCGACAGAAAATGGAACTTTCCTTTGTCATACTAGAAATGTTATAGAATTTAGATCATCAGTGAGCAAATTAAACCAACGGATACAGTAATGTGATGTCGGCTGTGCTCAGTACTGTCTTGTGAACTGTTAATTTTTCGTGCAGTAATGCATCTGTCATCTCTCATTATGGACTTGCTGCGGAATTTATATTATCATTGAACAGATTATTCTAACGCAGACAGTGCTCTGCCGCTGGATGTGCTGATTACCGTAATATCAATTGAATGTTTCTCGCACAGTAACTGATCTATGCATTGGATATTCTTGATTTGCTTTGGCATTTAAATATTCAGTGGAGGGTTTGATACAGCGACAGCAGGGTGCTCTTGATGGATACACCCAGAAACCTATTGCCATATGTCATTTTCTCCAGTGGCACTTGCTGCATTCATTTATCATTCAATTATTCCAGAAGAACGTAGATGAGCAGTGAACAGATCATTTCCAGTGGCTACGGTATTGTGTAGGTTTTTGTAGTCAGTACTGCATTGTCAATTCTTTACTTGTCGCGCGATAATGGATCATCCTTCTGTCATTCGAGAATAGCTGCGAATTTTAAATCACCACCCATTAAATTTATCCACTGGATATATCATTGTGTGGACGGCTACACTCTGTACTGTATTGTTTTTTATCAGTATATCTGGGGATATTTTGTCTTTCCGGTATTAATGTGGGACTATGATAGCCAGTGATTAGATTAATGCAGTGGTTGTAGAGCTGTGTACACAACAGCACCAAGTATTACATTATCAGTTGTCGAGTGGTGATGTCATGGGCAGTAGTGTGCTGAGCTGTGCTATGCGTTTTATTCGGCGCCATTTATTGCTGTGCATTACTGTTCTACGTTCTGCATCGCGCTGCAATTGTGGTAGAACTTAAAAGTTTCATTCACATATAATCGATGTTCTCTATTTCGATTCAGATGCGCCATGCATACCAGACGAAGCCTGTGAACGGCGAAAACTGTAGCAGCGTTCAAAAATTCAGCAGCTCATTCCGAAGGAGCAGCATATCCTGTACAATACACTTCCCTCTTCTTTCCTTGAATATGAATAGGACTGTTAGCGTGTAACTCCAGCTTTTGCACTGCAAATATAGTTTTTGAGTGAGCTTCGATCTAGTGATGCTACACGCAATAGGAAATGAAGAATGGAAATCGGAAGGGTAAAAATTTTTATTACAATTGGGTTAGGAATGGATGATGATTAATCCAAAGTTCCATCGAGCTGCTGATGGCACTTCGTTTAATGCGCGGGTCAGGGGAAATTGCATTAAAATTATTTCCTCAGACGTAGGTAGCGAAATTAGTGTAATTGTATAAAGAAAAAGTAGGCATGCAGTTAACAGAAAGAGCACAATACCTCAATCAAGATACCATTAACTATTGTAATCTCCATTATTCAAGTGTATATCCAATTATAATAGCGTTTAGTACGGCAATAGATCATATACATAGCATTTACCAATTGGCAGATTTCAATCATCCTTGTAATCAATTTAATAAATTAATTCATTAAATTCATTCCAAAACTCGGCAGTATTCACTTCGTCAGATATAAAGATTGTTCTCGTATTTTTCAAGTAGCGTTTGCGTAGTGCAGTTCAAGGTAAGTTATATATCTTTTATATTCCCGTGGTTTCAAACATGGCGAGGAATGTTTGCTGAATTAAGTGACCCCATTAGTTAACGAAATATTCTTAATATTATTGCGTAATTCTTATATAATACGTCCTTAAAGGCCAAAGCGCCACAAGCCCTCAAACTAATCGCTATATTCAGCCCTCCTTCCAGACTCGACACTTCCCACTCAACTACTGCTTAGGAAGTACGCTCTTCTTCCTTGCACTTGTTTCTGCAGAAGAAGAGTCCGTACTCCTCATACCTGATAATGAAGATCAAAATATTGGAGGAAAGAGCGAGAGGGTTGAGAGACAGAGAGTGCACACATTATTCTCTTTTCATCCGGGCACCTTCCATTAAGCCTCGCCTTCTGTTCTCCACTTTCACTGTCTCATTTCGTTAAACCGCTCGTCCTTCCGTTATGCGTTTTTCCTAGCAACCTGATTATATCCCTTTGACTTCGTAATATCCACAACCCCTCTATTCAGTCAATTAATTAGTACTCAGTGGACACGTCTTGAGCTACGTTCTCCATCGCTATCGTAACGCAGGCGCCGGGAAACTGCGGCGGATTCGGGGAACTGGAAGATATGTGAAATCAGTATGACGGTCAAATTATGTACTCGTCTTAACGAATGACTTTTCTCCAGGCTGTGATTGAAGAAACATGGAGAGGGAGTAGTCACGACTTGTGACCGAACTTGTCGCACAATACGCGACAAAATAAAAGAGCAGCCTGCAGTTTTCTATGTTCCTTATTTCGAAATTCATTGTACGCACATATCACATACTTATTCGCTTAGTGTTTTCAGCCTTTAACACAGCAAACAAACATTAATTGGCATCTAGAGCCATTTATACAAGTTATACCGGTTTATCTGAAGAATCGCGGCAACGCCATGATGCATGGCGAGTGTGTCAAAAAAAAGAGAGAATAAAAAGTACATGATGTTTAAAGGACTTTCTTCTAAAATCTTCTACACTTTAATGTGGTGATTCCTAATCTAGGAGCAAATACGGGATGCCATGTAGTGTTTATGAAACAAATAAGTAAGAGGAATTGGTTTTTACTATTTTCATTTTTTTACTTACATAGTATTCTGAAAACAGTAACAGTTTCTTCAAAGCTTCTATCAATTGCTCTGTGTGACGGTAACGTTCCACCTTGAACCAAAATTGTCTATAATCAAAAATAATTTCTATCTATCGAGATTTACCGCCCTGAAGTTATACGGGAAGCACTGAAAATTGTAGAGGGGGCTATCATCTTGTCGCATAGTGAAGCTATTGCTGTTATTTCATCAAGAACTTCTACCTCCTTTGTGCCCATAGTGGAAGTTTATGCTTGGACGCAGAGTGGAAGTGCTATTAAATTTTTGTTATCACTACTTTCGTTCCATATATATTTCCTATGAATAATTTCGTCGCTTGTTTTTTCTGATATGAATATTTACATGCAGATAAATGATTGAATTATGACAAACCTTGCTGTGCATATTCCCACTTAAGTATTATTTAATTTTACCTCAATTTGTAAGTAAAGAGTGGTCAGGGAGATGTGGATTCGTAAATGCGAAGTAAAAATATCTTCATGGAATGAAATGATTTAGTTAATGCCTTGGAATGATATTTCTCGGTATTATTAAATGTATAAGTTGACGTAGACATTTTAGATGTTCTTGAGTGTGAAGTGGATAACTTAGATTAGACTCGTATAATATGGTATGTAGATCTGTATGAAATATTGAGGACCATGGAATTCCATTATGTAAAGATGAACGTAACGGAGTGGTTATATATTAAATGTTGTAGAAAAATGTATTTTCCTGTTTCTTTCATTAGAACAGAATTTTGTGGTATTATCCAAGTTAATTCCGAGGTGATAGCTTTCATGTAGGCTAAATTATATACATCGGTAGTGTACTACTTACAAATAGTTTTATTGGGCGCTTCAGTGTACCGTAAAAGTACTTCTCTTCCTTTTCAACCTATTTTCAATAATTTGTGAATTCTGCATTTCGCCTTATTTTAGTCGCTATTTCAGCATACCCGTCCCTTTGACCTCACGCCGTAATCGATTGACTTCACATGATAAACCACAACCATTAAATTATCAAGCAACTCGAACGGAGGAGTGTTTCTTTCAATATACAGTGGAGTAAAGAATAAAAATGGAAATCTTTGCTACAACGAATATCAAAAACAACCAACCATCTGCTGTAAGTGATCGCCCACGGTCACTTGTACCCAAATTCAGGCATGAAATCTTTGGAAACGGAATAAGCTCGAGAAGCCGAACTTCGACACACGAATTACGCCAGGCAATTGAATGGAAAATAATTATAGTATGATGAATCGATCGCGGTGCAGAAATTCGTGCAATGAAGTTTTGGCCGTAGTATTCGAGACAGGGTGGACGACAAAAGAATGGTGCACGGTGGACCGGTGCGGAAGATGAAAAACAAATTCTAGTGAAGTATCAAGGACACGCGTCACGTAGTATGGGCCCAGCTTGTCCAACGATTGCGCTCATTCCTTCCATTCCCCTTTGTATATATGCGTGTGTGTGACATTCTTCATCTTTCTGCATCACCGTCTATTTTCTTTAGTCCACTCTTTCTCTCCCACACTTCTTCCCTTTGCAACCATGAGAAAACTACGAGATCGATGTACACATACATACTCGTGAAAGAATGGAATGTCTCTCCGCCTTCAATTGCAAGGGTTCTATAATACTTGGACGTTAATTCGTATGTGGATACGAAGCGCGTGTAAGTGCTACTGGTAAATATAGAAATGTGAAAGATTATTTTTTTTGCCATTTGGCTAGATATATAAGTAGGAATTTTTTGGATATCTTATAGCAAATCGACTAGAGTATGCATTTTATGAAAGGAAGCTTGAAGGAATTATTACAGTGAGTTTGGCACATACATATGAGCGTAAAATTCGGAATGATATCTTAGTGTCAGGAGCAATGAGATTAGAAACGATGTGGAGATGGTAACGTTGTCTATTATGTCATTACAATATTTTATTGCCTACTTCCTACGTATTTATCCGAAGATAAATCACTCTTGAGGTTTAGAAACCAAATTTACGTCAAGCCATGTGGTTTTAGATGAATTAACTAGACACGATTAGTAGTAATTAAGAATATTATCCTCTGCGACTCATATTCTTCACAGCATTTGCCAATAAACTGGTATTTTGTGAAGATATCACTAGCGACTACATTTAAATGTAGATAATTATTTTCCTTAGGAAGGTGGGAAACAAATTCCATGATATAAACTGAAACTCGTTCCAAAGAAAATAAATTACAAACGTTGAAGGTAAGATATTTAGCCGCTTTAATACCGTTATGGACAATTAAGCTTCTCCTAAAAATGTTCCAACCGGTTTCGAAATATGTGAACCTCAAATGTTCGTTAAATGTTATAATTCTTCAAATTACTGGTGGCACAGGAGCAAGGGGTTTAGATTCGATATAATGAATTACTCCGCTTAAAAGTGAAATTAAATTGATTCTATAATTGGTTAAGCGAAGCTTTGCTGATTCCCGTGATGGGAGAATTCACTTGAAAATGAAATCGAAGCAGATATTCCAACATATATGGGGCAACCGTTTACATTATCATATCAAATATATGCAACGCACTTTTCATTCGAAGATAGTAATACGATTCTGTGTGAGTGCAGATTACGTGTAAAACCTTAGGGTAAGTATTGCATAGAATCAATAACGCATAATTGCATACGATATCCAATTCTTGATATAATTCGTTTAGAACATGGCATCAAGCACGCACAAATATACTCAAAGGAACGAATTCAAGGTGTCATGAAATGCAATAAATCATAAAGGTGCAGTAGATATCGAATTAGATATATTCCTTATTATAATCGTTGCATCAGAGTATATCAATATTTCTTTAAAGAATAGGGGCATAATTTTGAACTATCATCAACAAAAAATTTCCAATTAGTTGACCAAAGCTTACGTCAAAGTTCATAACAATTTCCTACCACAAATTGCCAATAAATTCTTCGCGAAATTCGGCTATATTACAAGCAAACGTTTATCAAAGATATCCGCTGCGGTCACCAAATTTCTCGCTGAAATCATATTCATTCGAAGGAAGACAGGTCCTGGGTGATAATCCTTTGTGACTCTGAGATATAGGAAATTCTCTCTGGTCACTGCCTAATTACTCTCGTCGATAGTGCACACGGTGGACGTTCTTAGATGTTGTTCGGGCGGATGTACATCGGTCAAGCCACCCATGACTAGTCCGGCCACGTCAATTCGGCGTGTAAAGAAAGCGCGGAGCGGCAGGGGGAAAAAGGAAGGGAGGAAGAGGATCCAGCGAGTGGCGGCTGTGCGGAGGGAGAGTAAGTTTTATTTATACCGGCGAACATCAACTTATTTTGGCCGACACCGTGTCCCTCATATGTAACGACGCGCTCGGTCAGGTGTTACGCTTCATCCACGTTACATCCACTCTAAGAATATTTGTGAGCCGGTACGTCACCTGTCGGTAAACTACAGGCCATTAGTGTCGAGATGTCGATCGATTTGGTACGGCGGAAGTTGCCACGATCATAAATAGAGCAGTGGGTTTGTGGAGAGGGAGGAAATGGGAAATTTTGGAAGAAATGGTGGAAGATGGGGCGTAGATCCCTTTTGTCTCTGAAGAATTAACAGGGAGCCGTGATATCGCGGCACTGTGGATGTTGAGAATTGTATCAAGCTTGATAAGGAATGTCCAGTGGTTTGAAATATACCTGAAAGGTAATCCTGAGCTGCCATAGCAAGAAAATGGTGGACGTACCACAGTGAAACAATTTTAGAGTGAATGTTTGCTGAAGATGAGGAGTAATCATTCTGTAATCAAGGATCTTGGTCACCTCTCGCTTACCAAACATATTTTCGCCTTTGTTTCACATTCGTGGAAGAGGCTATGTTCGCAAACCCTCTGTTTCCTCACATTGTCACTGCATTGTTCCAAGTTTTATTTTTCTTGTTTCGTTTATCTTCGAACGTCCAACGAAGATTGTTGCAAATTTTCCAACAGTTTGTTTGGATACTGTCATTAATCGGAAAGTAGGATACATTTCACCAAAATTCCGAAGGAAAGTTCGGTTGAGAATACGAGAAAAGCATCTGTCAGTGTTGAATACAGGTTGAAGAATGACAGGGAAATAGTATTTATACGTTTGCTTCTTAATTTGGAATGGTTGACTGATTAAAATACATTGTTAACATTAGAACCATGAAACTGTAACGGGTACCTAAATATCATTTACACTATTTATGGCAATCAACCATTTGCACTCTACTATTTCTTGACCAAAGGAGGATAGGAGGTCAAAGATTCTCCGATACAACTCTGAGGGTAATTTTCGGAGCAGGAAAAAGAAATCGTATGGTAATTGACACGTACAGTCATTTGATTTCAGTATCTCGCACACAGTTACATTATTTAGAATTTAACATATCACTGAATATCGAGCTACAAGATTTTATCAAATGGCAACTGAAGTGCGCCTCTCGTGCGCAAAAGGTTAAATCAGTATAATGAAATTAAAGAAGCACACATAATTACGATCACGATCGTATAAATGTTTATATTAATGCAGAGATTGGACAGTGGTAATATTTATGGGCAACAACAAGATAAATATATGAGAATGACAATAAAGTAACAAATTATTTCTCGGCTTATTGAATCGCTCAACACAGAATTGCAATATTACAATCATGCTCGACTTCGACTCTTAGCTTCACAACATATTTGGTTCGCGCCAACCCTTTCATTGCTGCAAGTACTGTACCGCGTGTACTGAAAGTTCTAAAGGTAAAGTTATTGTTAGGTTTGTAACTAATATATGTACCTGAAAATTCAATACTGTGTATAATTAATGGAGGACTAATTTCGAATAATGTAACTAATAGTATTGAATTAATAACACTAATGTTATCTTAAGGCCTTGGTACCCTGACGCATAATAAGTTAAACAAGTGCCATGGATCATATATTTTCGTTTCGTAAACTATAAGCTCCTTTTAAAATTCAAGTTGACAGGTATCTTCGCATTTCACTGGTAATATACGATGAAACGCATATTATAGCAGTCTCCGAATCCTAGCTACAATTATGTCTTTGGTGTAGATGTCCTATCGATAAAAAGGTAGGTGTGAAATGTAAGCCAAATATAACCACTTAGCTTAGATTTCCTTCGAATGTTTTCTGTTCGCTTTATATCCTCGAAGTTCAAAACGATGGTTAAAAACTTCCAATAGACAGCAAATGTCGTAAACTTTGTACGTAGACTTTAGTTTTGCATCGTTTTCCTAAAATAGATCTTTGGAAAGCGATACAAGTTACCAGGACTAACAACGTGAGTGTGGCTATCCACCGTGGCCCGACATGCGCCCTGGAGGCAAATCCTGTTGGCGACATATGTTTCAATGGTATCTAATCTAACTTGGAGCGAAAGAAGTTAAAGTTAAGCTAATCACACTTTATCACATTTTGTCTTACAAAAAGGATTTCGGATTGGTATACAAACATTTATTCTCCTCTGACGCAACGCTAGTCAGCTACATTTCAACAGACTCTAACATTTCTAGGTGCCCAAAAATTTGGGGAACAGATATGAAAAACGCGGGCAGAGAAAGGCTATGTTGCAATCGCGGCGGGCCTGAACGAGTTCGCAGTTATTCCAAAGACCGACTGGCATTCGATACGCACCAATGTGCACAAGACGATCCAGTTTGAGCATCACGATCGGGACAAGCTCACCTCTGCCATTGTCGATCTATCCATCACCTGGCCGTGAAACATGGTAGTCCCCGAATCAATGAAGCTCCCAGAGCCGCTACGAGGGCCCAGTGAGGACTCGCAGCCGGACAGATATTACCTGACCGTGCCCAAAGTGGTAGAGCTTAATCATCTCGAGCGTTATGACCACAGACACATGCCGGACCAACTACAAGCCTATACAATCGCAGCCTACAACTAGGGCTGCTGGAACCTCGCATTCACTGAGGAAGGAACAGTGACACGAAGCCTGGAACGCGATGCATGATGAGATTGACAGTGGCTTCAAAGGGTGTCGGAGATGAATCGTAAAGATGACTTACAGTGCATGGAATTATCGAGTACACGGAAATACATTGCGTGAGCTATATGGAACTTAAGGATGATCACGATTATCGGGAGAACAATTATGATCTGTTTGGTAAACGAGGGGTATAACAGGGAAAGTATATGGAATATGTGTTTTCGCTCCAAGTTATGTACCTAACATTTCTACACATGACGCGCAAGTGAGTCTTAGCCTAGTTATCCCTATTAAAACTATTTATAGCGATTTATGTCTAAACGCAAGCATCCATCGTCTTGCAACAATGTATTCTACCTTGTAACTATTTGTGCCTAAACGCACGCATCCCTCGTCGTCCAACGTGGTATTCCAGAATAAATCTCGAGAAACCTGAAAGCTGAATAGAGAATATAATAATTTAAATATAAAGCCAAAAGGGAAGGGATTCGTTATACGAAAGAAAATAGATGCAAGCAAAGAGAAACCGTGAACGCTATCGAAATGGAATGTATCATCCGTCAATGAGGCTGAAGCAGCCCGTCTATGAAGTAAAACCGAATTCCAGATACCAAACCAACGATGAAACGATTCGGAAATAGGAATAGGTAGAATCTGCAATGAAACAAGTATGGGGTGTGATGTATATTTGGAGTGGATAATGGCTATCGACTAACCAGAAGATCTGGACAATGACCGCCATCCATCTCCACCTCACCACAACCCCACCCAATGCAACCGGCAATCACTACGCCGACGAACTCTTCGAAATCTTAGAAGTTACTATAAAGACGTAAAAACAACAACTGACCGCGGGTTCAAACCAGCGAATTCAGATAATAAACCTATAAAGCAAAATATGTAGATTATTCATGGGAAGAACTGATTGGAAAGTAGAGCGGTGAGTCATATTGAAGACAACAACGACATATCTGAATCGAAACGAGACTATCAAACCGAAAAGGGTCTCTATAAATATTTATTTACCAAAGCCAGCTTGCACAACTCTGACCAACGGGAAGGTCGCCTATGTCCACTGGTGATGTCCCGGAAGTGCCTGGTCCAGACACCGAAATACCTAGAACGTGTTCCACGCGACAAAGACCTGAGAATTCGCGCGGTGCCCCTTTTATATGAGACCCAATCGGATTCCGTAATCGGTCGAGGATTTTCGAATTTTGACGATTACGTTAATAATTTATTTCTCTCTATAATATTCGACATTTTCTTAACTTTCTCTATCTCTACTGTAAATTTATGATACGGGTTATTTGTTATTAACAATATAGATTAGACGTTAGCATTGAATTCAATATTTTATACGATACCAGTCATACCACTTACGGGTATTATAAATTAATGGATTCTCCTGTACAGATCGTTATGTGAAGTTAACAGTACTGCTTTTTATATGTATGTTTTTCAGTTTGAGCATATATATTTTATCGTTTTATCAATACTGATCATCATCCTAATATTGCTTGTAGGAGGTTTCGCCTTCAGAGTAATCTACAGAATACCATATTGTGAAGCAGACTCGTATCATATATTAATCTTTTTATAAAACTGCAGGAATATTCGTATGAATCATTCTCGGGGAGTTATTTCAATTATCTGATGGCTATTTATAATCATTTATAAACAGAAATAAATTTAATTAGAGGCATTGGCTGACTGGGGATGTTCTCGTCTGGCTTGTAGAGAAGAATGCGCCCCCTATAGTACTTATTGCTTATTCTTGTACAAACGCACCTTTTTCAAATCTGTGGATGATAGAGCAACTTACGTTGCGCATTGGTACTTGATAAAGTAGACTCTAAAGGAATTAAGGAATGGTTATCACAGATTTAGAAGGAAGTTAAACTTTATTGGACAGTGTTGCCAAGACCTATCTATTCCCTTATCAAATTCATTCAATCAGTGATACGAGATATTTATAACTAAATCTTGTATGTTATTTTCGTTATACTCATTTTTATCACAAATTCATGCTCTGGACAATTTGTTTTTGACAGTAAACTTAATAATGCGTACATTCTTTGACCGCAAATTTAATTGGCCGTTTAATAATTAAGTAGCAAATGCTACTTTTCTATTGTTAGTTTATAATAGTTGCAGCCTGGTACAAGTATTATCTTCATAAAATTTTCACAGTTAGTCTCATTTAGATGTAATGAAATATTCAAAGCAAGATCTTTCGGGCCCGATACCACGTTTACCTCTTATACCTTTAAAATGTATATACAATCATTCATCAACGTTACGAGCTAATTATCCATTCTGTTCATAGTCCACTCCCTAACTCATTCGATTAGCACCAGTTACCTTATTCGCACAGTCAACATATAATATACTTAAATATACAGTTCACATATACTTATACACAGCCAACGGACCAACTATCACAATACTGCTCCGCTTCAATCATTCATCACGAAGACTTCCAGTTTAACAAAGCCACTCGATGTAGACACTACTCATACCACCCAATACAACTTCCTCGGTGCTATCCATTATAAAATCTCATCTCTCCACACTTTCCCAAAAATTTTTCCGAAAGATATCTCATCTATTCCTCTCAGGGATGCTCTTCCCACATACATTGTTATATACATACACAGATGAACCTCCATCACTTATCCGGCTCCTATTTCGCAATTTATCCTAGTAACTTAACCTGTCTATCATCTACATACCCGTTGACGTCGATACAATTCACGAGAATGTGAACCGATCCTTCTTCCACTCTCATAATCGGGGCGGTATGGCGGTACGTCCTAGCCGAAGGAGAAACATATCGTTAGTGGCCAAACGTGCGAGTCTGATAAGCCTTACCTTATCTCAGTTGGAACAGAACGACGTTGAACGGAGTTGCTCGTACGCTTTCACGTGCTACTCAGAAACACGCGCTCTGGAATACTGGCCATAAGCCTGGATTCGAACCTGTACGTTGAGCATCGTACGTCGAAAATGTTATCGACTCTGATATATCCAATACGATTCAAGTGGGACTCGAAACCTCTGCTGTCCACTAGCGTCGCTATAAAGGGACAAATGGTCTGCAGTTTGTTACATGGTTTTCCTCCATCAGAAGATATAGGACGACAGGGCGTCTATCTATAATTTCCTTTGCTACCTCATACAAAATTGTCAACCTCGAATGGCGTTCCACTATGATGTCAGCACACCACGGCGAATCACAGAAAAATTAAGCAAGCGTTCATAAAACTGGATATGACTATGGTATAAATGACGCAGTTGGCACACCCTTATAGAGTACGTGAATAAGAAGTCGTAGATTCTACGAAACGCAAATTAATTTAAAGACTCAAGTGCAATTGGGGCATGCAGGTACTATGGGATGAAGCCATGGGAAGGGAAGTGAAGTGATTTCGATAACTAAAGGGATTATTTACCGTGTAATCTAATAAAGGGGATCTTAGAATGAGGGAAAGTCTAATTCGAATAATGCACGTATAACTGGTGTAAATATGCACTACAATATTAATGTAGGTTACAGAAAACGCATATCATTATAAAAATTCATAAGTCGGAGGTATGTCGTTTCGAAAGTATGGGTGAATGTGTGGGTACAATTAATCAGTATATTTAACATTTGTTTACATATATCCTACTAGATCCATCTTAGATCCATCACTCATACAAATCCTACTCATATTTTTAAAATGAGATATTTACTCGCTTTCCACAATTTTCCTATTACATTCCCTTCCTTACATAGTGTTTACATAACACTATAAGTGTCCTTAATGCTACAGTATTACTTGAAATTATTCACTACAACTTACTCTCACGAACAATATCTCAACCAATTGCACACGGCTTGTACCACTAGAACAACGTCGTTGATCTGCAAATCGTTATTTGCCTTTATCTTCAGTAACCAGATGAAATAAAGACAGGGAATAGGACAGCAATCCAGGGTAACACGGAAACATCTTTAATTTTTCTTTTCGAAACCAAATTTTTGTTTCTAGTATATCTTCCTGTGCAGACATCTGATTGGATTCTCTATAGATCAAATAATTAAAAACGTTTTTAAGGTACGCAGGATTAATTGTTATTGCTATTTTTGTAACTGACAAGTTTCAAGTCTGTCTTATTGCCGGTATTCCAAAAAAATTTTTCACCGTATCCTTCTGTGTGTAATTCTGCGCTCACTACGTGTCTGTCCAAGTATCGTCATAAAGTAAATTGGATTTAATCGATTCGCCGAAAGAATACTCTACGGAGGTTTATGCTTCGATTGGAGTAAATGAGAGGCAATAAGCCATGTCGAGACTTCGGCCTTCTAGCGACACACTGTACCGAGGACACGGTACAACTCTAACATATTCACAATTGAGCGAAGTATGGTAGACTAATATGCATCGAGGGGCGTCATCGTGGTGATATCTGATCGCAGTGGTCGATGCCTCTTGGGCAGGTAAGACGAGAATGTGGAATAGAATGTACAATAAAATGTGCATTTTAAACTCCCTCTTTTTCGTTTTCCAATGCCCGACGTTTAAATGGTCGTGGATTCGAAGCCCAGTAGTTATACGCGCCGTGAAATCTCGATTGTGTTTCGGTTTTCAACTATTTGGCAGTTAACCATTGAGTATTAGCGTTTCGTATTTAGAAATTGTTTGTCATACTAATAACTTGATGAAAATGGTTGGGACATTTATATCGATGTAACTGTGCCACGCGTTTCTTCATTTTTTTTAGTTACTCTCGGCTAAGTGTCCTTCAGCAGCCGATTCGAGGCGAAAAATTGATATACAGAAACTTGTGCGAGTGTCTCTTGTTTAATATTGGTGCTTCCGGGATGCAACGTATGTCTGAATGAAGTGTACACATTATATGAAGCAACTCAATATAGATAAGAGAGCGCAGATAATCCTTCCCTTATCTTTATGATAAGCATCAAGGATAATTTAAATGTAATAGGAGTATTTTCTAAGTAATTACGGAAACAGGAAATCAGGAATTCGTTACATCAACGGGTTTGGTAGCACTGATTGGTAGTTTTATTTTATATAATACGAATTTAGAATATAAAATTGATATAAGGAGATTATATAAACGTATGAGAAGCTTTGTATGGGGGTATTGATAACTTCGTATTTCGGTCATTTTTTATTCCAACATTATTTGGTAATGTAATTCATTCTTGGTGATTTATTATGTTCAAAAGTATCAGGCCTTTAAGAAAACCAAGCATACCTGTTATGCATTTATAGAGACCATGTTAGAATTTCAATGTAAATATCCATTATTTGACGTCTCCGTTTCGTATTTTTAATTCTTTCTGTCAGGGGCATCCTGTTAGACTAAACGCTCCTTGTGATTCTATAAATATGAAGGTATCGCGAGAAAGGAAATACCCAGAAATATCCATTCTCCTTTAATTCCTGAATTTCATAAATCCTACTTGTTAAAAGAGAATATTATTATATCTTAAGGTAATACAACAAGTATTCTAATTATCTAATACTTCATTATTTTCTTATGCTGCTAGAGGTAGCAATACAAATAAATAAAATTGGAATGAACATATTAGGCTCAAAAATACATACGTTTGTATGGAATAGAATTGCAAGCACGTAAGATTGAGTGAAGCTTCTTTTAATTTACAATTCCTTATGCACTTAATGGGGCAAAAGCACATATTGAATTTCTAAATTAACTGTAAAGGCGTACAATTAATACGCAATATATTAAATTTTAAATCTGCTTTCCTGCGAAAAATGGCTGACAATATTCTCCTCCTCCCTTTATATATAATGAAAATAACACTTTTTATTGTGAATTGTATCCGGTAAGAAATACTTACATCAGATTTGGGATCTAACTTTGTCACAGAACGTGATATTTGATCCATATCCAACAGGGTTATTACAACAAGCTCAACTGCAATATGTTGGCTCCTTGAGTATTGTAGTTCATTATAGTCAATTTTCGTTCTTGAGTCCTTAATATATAAATCATTACAGTGGTACATTATTGGAAGTCGATTAAATGTAATTCTTGGAGTTACTGATAAATATTGTTAAAGATGATAAGCAGAGACTGCAGTTACAGTAATGGCGAAATTACCCTACGTCGAAGGTAATAAAAATATTGAAAAGGTATAAGTATCTGAGTTTTTGTTCCTCTGGCATTGACAGTGTGGACGAGATTCCCTTAATGGTATGCGTTTCCATTGAATTAATTAATAACGCATTTAACAGTAACAGATGACAATAATAAAATTTCTCTGAAAGAGTATTCCTTGTTGCATAAGAATCTTGAGAAACGGGAATAATAAGGAACGAAATAAAATATTAACCTTCAAAGTGAAGCTCTGATATATTTTCTGCTGTACCAATTATGCTTAACGTAACATTAGTTGATATAACTGATTGTGTTTCTGTTGAAGGGATACTGAAGTTAGTGAAAAATGAAAACGTCTTCAAAATGAACACGTAAAGATTTATTTCTCATCCAACCCGTTAATAATGTTCTGTTTCCAAACTTTTGTTTGAATATAATCTAATTTAGAAATCTGGTAATTAGTCTTGGCACTGATAAGTCCTGGCGTGGTTAATTAAAGGATATTATGTTAAATTCTTGTTTTCACTTGAAAAATTGCCCCTACTTTAACGTTCAAGTATAAACTTCAGGCCTGCTTTCTATATCACATTAATTTAAAGTTTTATTAATTATATGCATGGTTTGTCAGAATAATATTAATCGGAAGGTTAAGTAATTAAATTCTCGATGGTATAATTAAATCGGAGGACACGCATACATCATTTTTTAAAGTGATCCACCTTTCCTCTCAGCCATCTTTCTAAATTTCGTCGTTTAATATATAAAATTGAAATAAGGTATAATAAAATAGGTTATGACATAAATATAACATGCACACTAATATTACTGATAATATAAGCAGTAATTTAGGGGTATTCGCTAATATTTATTTAATCTAATTATATATCTTTCCTGTTTTATTTCTTTGATACTAAATGCTATATCTTATTACAGGATCTCCAAATGGGCAGATTTCCAAATGTAATTTCCCAAATAACTATCTCGATATCGCAGTTCTCAAAGGTTGAATGCCCCCTATAAATTCAACTTACAATTATCAAGGCAGAGGTAATCCATAGTGATCACAGAATTTCCACAGTTACGCACTGTGTGGTAGAAAAGCATGTAGAACTTTCAGCGAGAGTAGAATATGAGTTGCTACACTTCATCTGTTTCAATACAAAAAATTACGGAATATATACCTGTAATGTACACTATTCCGCATCGTGATTTCATTCCCCTTGGTTAATGTTTCACACGTTACACGGATCAATATCCTCCTCGCTTCTCGTGAAACTCCTGATATCTGGAATATTCCAGCTCACCTTACGAGAGACGAATATGATAACATTCAAAATACCTGTTATTCGTGTTCCGGTATAAAACGTTGTTAAAAATCAGCATCTAATTGTATTTCAATCCTCAAGCTTTCGTTTCCATTCTTCCACATCAGAACAATGCACGTTTCAAAATATTGTATTTATTCTCTTCGAATAGAATTCTGATACGAGCTTAAATTGTTAATGAGACAAAACGTAGATGTTAATGGATATCAATTATAAATATCTTAGTTTTGCTGGAACGGACAGCAGTGTCTCAAATGCTAACTGAGTTAAGTAAATAAACTTTAATAAAATATAGGCAATTAAGTTAGGCTAAAATGAATAGGTTATTTAAGGGTATAGATCGTGAATCAAATAAGGGAAATTTACGACATAAATAAAGGGAGATAAATCGAGAGGAGAATGGGTGTTATTAGTGCATTTTATATGTAAAGAATAGGAAATCCGACGAATAATGAACGATGCGCAGGTGTATCTTCGGCGTGTAGTTCACAATGCATAATACACGCAGATTTTTCGCCTCAGGTTCTTCGGCGTGTGGTGTCCTGCGAAAAATACCGAACCCCATCAATGTTATATAACTTGGAAACCACTCCGCTTAAAGGGAACGTGAGCTGACTACCAGCAATTCCCAATCTCCATCCCTTCACGCAGTTCTATTTCCTCTTCACCAAATCCTTGTGCAATGTGAAGGCGAAAAATCCATCCGAACGAACCGATAGAAATTTCTTTATTTAAATTAGAGTCATTATCTTTATATTAAGGATTTGCATTCAAAAGGTGCATCGATTATGGAATGTTATCGTGTATTGATGCACCATTACGGAAATTGCTGTTTCTTTTGGGATTTCTAGAAGTTCCAACTTCAATCCAGAAATAATTGTACTTCCCTATCACAGGGCAAGAACAGAAATTTCAGAATAACATATTATTGATTTTTGGGGAAGGTTGGGAAAGGAAGAGTGGTACATTACTGTGTAGAACGGGAGTAGATATTTTGAAAAACTAGACAAGGAAATCACACGTATCACTCATATTCCTTAAGCAAGATATAGTCAAATATTGCGCAATTATATTGAATAGTCTTTATCCGTTAAGGAAGTGAATTACGAACTTGAAACGTATATTCAGTATAAAAGCTAGAAATAACCATGGATATTAATTAACGGTGGAATTGATAAAAAAATTGACATACGAATGAACTAACATTTTCAATCTTTTTCCACAATGGAATTATCTTCGTTAGGCATCGACGGATATCATTCGTAGCAACGTTCCTTATCCTTAATGCTGGATAATGACGAATTGTAGATCAGCCGTTTAGAACAGTAATTTCGATATTAAGGAGATTAATCCAAAGTTTCTTCTACCCCATCAGTATTCCACTTTTACAAATCGGTCCTAAAATCGTCGATTATCTCCGATTCTCAATTTTCTCCTATAAAGGGTTGAGTCTTTTTTCGATTCGTTGCAATATTTCTTATCACATATTTTATATAATGACGAATTTTAAATTAGTCGTGTCTAGCATAGTAATTTCAATATTAAGAAGACTAGTCCAAAATTTATCGCAGAAGAAACGGGTTCCTTTTCGCTACCTGGCATTCTATATCAACTTCTCAATTAAACATTTATCGATTATTTTCGTTACTCAATTCTTTCCCATAAAGGAACAGTATTCCTTACCATTTATGTTGAATAATGACGAGTTATGTATCTGTCAAATCTAGGATGGTGCAGGATATCATTCCAGATGGAAACCACGAATCGGCGATTCCCAGCAAAGACAACTTATAAACCGACCAATATTTTCTTGAAGCAAATGGAAAAGTTGTTTTGGGTAACAAAATTAAGTTCCGCGCTCTCTATGGTGATGTCAAACGTAGGTTAGGAAAAGCATAAAAGCCTGGTCCTCGGCGACGAAAGCAGCGTCCTTAGAAATCAACTGCGACCGGCACGTGCGCGAGCGGCTTGGTGCTTGAAAGAGAGATAAGCGAGTTATTCGTTGTCTGTTTTCGCTTCGTTACTTGGTGTCCTTTCCTTCGTTAAAATAATTTTATAAATTTTGAGATTGTGTTATTCAGTTATTGTTGTTTCGTCAATTTTAGGTGGTGCAACGCTAGCTTTCGCCATCCTACAATTGAGAAATTTAGTAATTTAGTAATTTAGAAATTTAGTATTTTCAACATTAAGAATACTAATACCGAATGTTGGAAAAATGAACGGAATGAAAATGCTGGAAGATTGATCATATTACAGCATTAGAAGAAAAATCTGAATATTAAGTAACATGAAATCTTTAATTAAAGGTTTGTGAATAGACACTTTCTCCACTGTAGGCTTAGCATTAAATGGAAATATATTTCATTCGTGTGGATATAAGGAATGGGAGGAAATAAGTTTTACTCTTAATTATGATTAGGTAAGGGTATGCCGAAAGTAAAATATCGTGGAAGGTAAGAAGGGAAGTGGTTATGATGAATTTGACATTGTAGAAACTCTGAATTTTAATTATTATGTGTATCTATATGATATGGAACATGTATGGTAGGTTGTAAATAGTTCACTTTTTAAATTTATTAAATTGAAAAATACTCAAAATTAACAATTCCAGAAGCTGGGACTGGTCGCTCCAATTATATGTAGACACGACAAAACCATGCTGCACCAGTTCCAGTGGATAATAATAATTACAATTATAATACTTCCCGAGAAACTGCTTCATGACTCAGTATAATTGAGACGACGAACTTTCAAAATACACGAAACAAAATGTCCATGTATATCCTAGGGAATAAGCGTTGCAGCAGAAAGCTCTTGCTAATGGTTCCGTCAAGCCCGGCTCGAACGTATTCATTTGGAGCATCCGAACGTGTTCCAGTGACTCATATTTCTCCAAATCACGTGCCTACACTCACGTTTTCCCACGATGAGGGTGATTAATAATAGACACGTCGTTTCGTTTGAAAATTGCTAGAATGAGGAGTCTGAATGTGCTTTGTCTAAAGACAAACGCCGCTAGATCGAAGAGTGCAACACGCTCGCCGAAAACCACGCAGCTCTCATCCATGCAATTGGTAATTGTGCCAAATAATTAGAAAAACGCTATAATGGTGCGCCTTGACCTATTACTATTCGTCGACTCACGGCGTATATATTAGGCTCGCCGTCTATAATCGGAAAATACCAGTTTGTTAGCGTCCGCCATGCGTTCTACCGCAACGACATTATTATATTCCGGCGTCGTAAACATGGTGTTTGCAACTAATGCACTTTCATAGTGTTAACTGAATGTCTAGCAACTTGTTTCTATGTTCAATGACTTTCCATTGCATGCAACCAATTGCAAACGCGGATCTATGCTACCTTTGCCTTTGAGCAGTTGTAGCTTTGCGAGGTGAGATCCGAGAATACCACTTGCGGGCTCTATATAAATAGTGAAGCCGTACACCTGCATCCTTCATTCGAATCTTCGCTTGGACATTTTTGTGGTGGAAGGCGGAGACGGGTTTTCGGTTAAAAGATTGGGGAATCCTCAAGAACACAGTTTCTTCTAGAAATTTATTCCTGCGCTCCAAACTGGTGAAAATCGGACCACTGTGGAGACCCCAAGGAATTTAATATACGATTTTTGACTGCTAGGTGATTTCTTTCCGAATAAATTATTCCATTAAACGCCGTACCTCTTTACGATTACTTTAAGCACCAGATAGAATTTCACTTGCTCTTATTCAGTATGACTGGCGCGTGTTGATTGAATCGCATCCTGTGTATAATCCGCCATATAAATGTTTTAATTAGTATCATGTCGATCGTATACTCTTCATTGTGTCTGAAACTACATGGAAACGAAAAATGGCACATTAACCTTCATGGCGTGACTTTAGTGGTTTTATGAACCGTAATTGAATGTGACGTAAGAAAGATATTCTTTTATTGAAGCTACCCGTGTTCCTATTTCTACAAATTTTTAGCAAGGAACTGCCACTGCCTTCTACAGTAAAACAGTGTCAATACAAATTCAATCCCGGGCTGCGAAAGTAAGACTCACGTTGGTTTGCAAACGATATACGTAGTAGAGTATGGGGCTAACTTCTTACACCATGATAACGAGTCTACATTGTCGTGAGTTTCTCATGCTAAATCTCATAAATATCAGTTGAACTCGCTTTAGGCTGAAATTACATGGAGCTTATATTAACGCGCGCGAAATTGGTATAAATCCAAAAATTGACAAGATTTTGTTTAGAATAAGATGAGTATGTAAAGTGCCAATTAAGACATAGTAACACCGTTATTCCCAGTTCCTCGCAAATATATCAGGATGTAAGGACATAAGAGAGTACTAGTAGAAAATTAGCATTAATTCGTACGTTAAACCTGCCAAACTTCAAGTCCAATACTGTTTCCAAACCTTTTACTTGTAATTCCCCATTGAATCGGCCATTGCATTGGCCACATGATTGCGGGATATTGCGTCCTATATAAGTTCAATTAAATCTCTTATATTTTTTTCAAATAAATCTTTCCAATTCCAATTTGTTTGTCAGTTAACCTGTGCTAGGCTTATCGTTAATTATAAAATGACGATGCGTGGAATGTCGGAATGAAATAATAACACGCACTAATTAGTACCAGGTACATCGTATACCGCTTTAAGAAGTATTGTCGAACCTTTAGCGGAAAGTCTTCGGACAACTATTTTTCCGCATCGATTGTATCGCCGAGGGCAAAGTGTTGAATATGCCCTCGGTCGACGAAACTCGTACCACGGTCTAATTCCAACTCCTTCGCGCCTCCTTGCCAGGATTAATGCTAACTGGCGTGTAATGGAAGTAAGTAACTCGCGTTTCTGTCTGTCCTGACGACAATGTGTAATATTAGCGGCGTCATGCTGCCAGCATTTCAACATTCCCCTGGCAAACGTGCGCGTGAGCGAAGATACACCGCTTCACGGATTTGAATCTAATGCATTTTGCACTCGCTCGAGACGGAAAGCAAGAAACTGCGCTGATAACTCAACGGGCAGGAACATCAAAACTGGCAGCATATTTGATATCGGGGAGCCATCGGTATGATCTTCCTTGCGTTGAAGGTTCCACCGGAGATCTCTCCCTTGATATCCTTGGAAGCCTTTTGCATTTATTTCCGTCCTATCCTACACGGTTATTTGTTATGCGAAGGTTTGGTTATATACATGGCACGGATTCATTGCTGGATTCGTGGTTCACGTTAATATTGCTATATGTATTAAAGCGTTCTGCATTTCGATATTATAATTAATGATGGCTGGTGGACTGAATTTGATGATAATGTTGTTATTTCACAGTATTTTGATTATTCGGAGTAAATAACTCCGGACATTATTTAACTAGATAGTTTAATGTGGTTTGGTCGGCGGCATGAATTATTGCTCAATATCGTTGTCTTTACTAATGTCTAATACAATTATCTATTGCGTTATCTATGCGGGAGTAACCGATAAGGAAAGGTGCCAGAAAGCTATTACTTCGAGGCACACAGTAAACGGTAACAAAGGAAAATAAGAGTAAAACAGGGAAATAAAAGTAGATATAAGAGCATGCAAATATACAAAGAGGCGAGATGTGTACACAGAGAACAAAGAGAAAAAGAATTTCCTACAGAGAGTTGCGATATAACAGCTGTTTTATGGTGTGAAGGGATTGACTAAGTTGATATCACGTAGAATCGGTACTGTTAACATTAATGATGATTATATTAAGAACTGAGGGGTTTGTAAAAGAAATTTATGTTTTTGTAAATGATGAAAGTAGTATCGTCTTGAATAAAAGTTGGAACTATGATTGGCGATTTTTTCATTATATCAGAACAATTTAGACGGCTATTGAGCACTTTATAGACAAAAAGGATATTATAGATTTGGTTCCTTCTTACGTTCCTAAAATGTGTGATGAGGGTATGAATTCATAGGTATGACACGAAATTAATTTGGGCTGTCCAATTTGTCGTGAAGCTGAACGTAACAACAGGTGTTGTGCTATTCCTAAAGAGCTTGTATACAGTTTAAAGTAATGTGCCCCGATTCTTAGAATCCTTTGTTAGAATAGTTTGGAATACTGTTAAAAGTGTCGCTTTGACCTATTTTGTTAATTAAATTGAATTGACCTGTGTATTCTCATTCAATGCTTTGTTGTACTGAATTAGCTAGTCTAGTTGTATTCCATTCATTCCTTCAAACACTGTTATACTCTCATTTGGAACATAAATATCCTTTCCTTGGGAATTATTGATTATTAGTTAAGTTCTTCAACTTTTGGCCAGAATTTACAATAATTACAAGATTTTAAGGAGTTCTGCGCTTTCAGGGAGCTATTGGAAACGTTAGGATGCATATTTTATCGCAAGCAGGCTTAGATTTCGAAAGCACTCCAATGTTATCTTATTCTTACATCCCTCTGCAATAAATAAATTTCATAATGCAACTATCTGTATTATGTCACAAGAATACAGTTAACACTCGACAGATATTTGTTGGTACCATACATAAACTACGTACATAGACACAAAAGTACTTGCAAACTACGTAAAAGTAAATTTGCAAGATATCCATAGAATTCAAATTTTCATTCTCACCCATTTCATGATGAACGTTCCTTTATTTTTCTCAGAATTTAAGCGAACCTATAATTATTTCTCAATTAGTTACTTTCCGCTAGCATTGCCATGAAGGAAGGTAGATTTTCCAATTTAATGTACGATCTTCTATGCGAATTTCGGAGAGATTTGGCAATTACATAATATGAGATTGGTAGTAGATACATCGCTCCATTTAATTCGTACCATGGTTAATTCGAGTTTATCTGGTTTGCTTCAAATTATCAAAATTGAGTTGTTTTTCCTGGACATTTATTAAAATTACTGAAAATTTATGGAAGTGGGTAAGGCTGTGCAGGGTGAAGATATGAATGCCTCGCAAAACAGCGTTTCAAAATGCTTTGCCTGAATTGAAAATATATGACGAGTGCGCAGGTTGTCCGCATAGAATGAAGTTGCGTGCATTATTTACATAAGAATCGTCGGGAATTTCCCAGAAGTATTTCGACATAAACGGTTTGTAACTGAAATTTTAATTGGAATGCTTGGCAGTAAAGTGTGTGGCCCACGACGCGACGAGTATCATTTCACGGAATTGAAGCGAAACGTAATTACAGCGTTTAAACATATATTTCTCGAATAATAATAGTAGTCATCGATAAAACTGTTGTAGGTAATAATTAAAACAATAAATGGATGTGAAAAATGTTCCTTCTGTAGCTGGTATGAGCACTTCAAAGATGTAATGAAATACAGTTCAGGAAGGAAATATACGGCTCTGTTTCTACGCGTGCAAGCTTGGAACAAACTAGAATTATTTCCGAATATTAGTCGTAATACTTATAGCAATGTCAAGTAACGTACAGTTAATGGAGGGATGGTTTAAACGATGAAGGCTATGCTTAAACTGTGGAACCCGAATTTGTAATAAATATTCCCAAACGAAGCAACATAGAAACATTAGTAGTGGCAAAGGATATTCGTATGCAAGACGTACCAACCGATAAATTGCTGTCGCAAGCAATACAATTAGGGCGATGGAAATTCAGAGAGTAATTTACGTAGAGGTCTCAGGATAATAGTACAAAAACTATGTCAATCATAAGAGTAAAGTTCACAGATTGGAATCCAAGAACAGTCCATACCTAATTCGAGAAAGGTGATCTCATGTTCCTCGCAATGTTATCATGCTCGTTTAGCTTAAGTGACGACTATATGGTAATAACTGAAATAGAAGTAACTTCACGTGAAATATGGAAACGAAGTTCTCGTGATTTTCGGTTCTTACTTCACCATAAATGGCAACAACCGGTGTCCATAGGTACACACGAGAAATGTTTCGAAGTGTTGCGTGCACATCGCGCAAATTTTTCGAAGCGCAAATGGTTAATAACTATAAACGTGACACTCAAGTCAACAGCGTGCCTGGAGGAACATCATTGGAGAGCGAAGAGCGATGATCGTGATATGAGAAGTTTGTGACCGGCGCGCTGGCGGGACCAAGCTCCTTCCCTCGATACAATGGCTTCCTCGCACGCTTTGGTCTAGTCGGAGGCTTTGCATTCATAAACGGGTCGCGTAATCTCGGCCTTTAAAGGTGACTTTGGCGCTGTAAAAGCAGATGCATAGGTCTTGCGACCCTGTTATTATATGGATATAATACGTCCTTTATTGGATCACACTTATGCCATAGGTTCTTATATTTATGGGGTACAAGTCATTTATTGGATCGCCCTTGGGCTGTTGATTCTTGCACCTTATGAGTAAGGTACAGATAATGTGGCGCGCAATACCTAGAGTAAAGGCCGGCAGACGACACAAATGCAATCAAACTGCGCTCAAATTGCACGAAGTGTGTGATATTGCTAAAATAAGGCTATTCGGTTCAAATCTGAATGAGTAGTAAAAATTTGCAACAAAAAATCGAAAGTATTTCCAAGATTCGCTGAAACTGTAGCCAAATTGCGCCGCAATTGCATGAAATTTGTGGTGTTAGTAAAACAAATATTCCTGTGCAGTTATAAAGCAGTAGTAGATCTTTGCCAAGAAATCGCAAATTTTCTAAAAATTCGCTGGAGCAGCTATCAAACAACACTGCAATTGCTGGAAATATGTGGCATTGCTAAAATAATGTTATTTCGTGCAGTTCTGAGATAGTAAAAGAAACTTCACCGCAAAAACGCAATTATTCTAATAGTGCGCTGAAACTCTAATCAAACTGCCCTGAAAACGCATGAAAGATGCGTTATTCAGTGAATAACTCACTTCTGTGTTGATTCGCGCAGTTCTGCAGCAGTAGTAGGACTACATCTCAAGAAATCGATAATTTTCTAAAAAATCGCTGAAGTTGCTTTCATACTGCGCTGACAAGGCATGATCTATGTGTTATTCAGTCAATATCGTTATTCATTCAGGAATTTCTGAAGAACGTAGTTGAGCATGGAATAGGTAAATACAATGGCTGTAGGACTATGTTGATGGCTATAATCATTTGCGTATTGTCAGTTGTTTATATCTCCAGCTGCAATAGATATATCTTTTGATATTTATGACAATCTCTGCAGAGTTAGTATCGTCAGTGGATAGGTTAATCCAATGGCTACAGTTCTGTATTGGTGGCTGTACATAGTTCCGTTTAGTCAACTCTAACGTACCCTAGACAAAATCGATCTACGCATTGATCATTATAGAGTAGCTATGGAATTTGATTCATCATTGTATAGATAAAGCCGTCGGATATAGTTCTGTGCAGGTGGATATAGTCAGTGGTGTATAGACATTTCTCAACGTCCCTAGCGACAATTGCTCTATCCATTGAACGTTCTCGAGTTTCTGGACAACATAGCGTATCACGGAATTAATTAATCTATTTGGAGTAGTACCGTGAAGATTGCCATTCTCAGCAATGTGTTGCCATTTGCCAGCATCTCTAGCTGTAAATGATCTGTCCATTTTTCTTTCTACAATTGCCTTACAGATTTGATGACAGAGAATAGATTAATCCAATGGCTATAGTTCCTTGTTGATGGTTATAATCAGAACTGCATTGTCACTTGTTAATATCCCCCGCTGTAATTGATTTATCACTTGATCATTCAAATATTGCTAAAGGACAGAGATGGCCAGCGAATTGAATAGTCCAATGGATATAGCACTGTGTCGACGGCTACATTCGGTATTGCATTGTGAAATGTCTATATCACAAGTGATAATTTATCTATGCATTTGTCACTGAAGAGTTGCTGTAGAAATTAAGTCGTCAGTGAATAGACTATTCCAAAGGATATTGTCATGTGTTGATGTCTGCTCCGGGTAACGTATTGTCAAATCGAAGTGTCGCTAGCTACAATTAATCTATGAATTGATAGTTATCGAATTGCTATAGTATTTACGTTATCGGCGTATAGATTAATCCAATGGCTATAGTACAGTGATGGTGGCTGTACTAAGAGCTGCATTGATAATTCTATATATTCGTAACTATAACCGATCTATCCGTTGACCCTCCTTGAGCCACAATATAACCAGGATGAACGGAGAGTAGGTTAATGCGACAGCTGTAGAAATCTGCAGATGGCTTATCACAGTACTGCATTGGTGTACACAGGCTGTAGAATTATGTAGATGGCTATACTCATTACCGAATTGACGTATGTCAACAACTCCGGCGAAAATTGCTCTATTCGTTGATCATTTTACAGTTGCTATAGTGTTTATATCGTCAATGGACAGACCAACCTATCGGATATTGCTCTGTCCGTGGATGTACTATGTACCTTACAGCCATAACTGTACTACACCTTGACTGTCGCCTACCTGGCTTTGAGCAGTGCGGTTGATTTCACGTCGCTCCGCGTTCCGAGTCAAGTTCGGTGTATAAATCTCAGGATTTCGTCGAGAAAGTGACACGAGAGTAATTGTGAAGTGGAAGTCTACCAATGGCCGGAATTCTGGAAGCATTTTCAAGGGAAAAAGCAGAAGATAGGTGTTTTGGCGTCTCCGCCGCTCGCCGGTGACGCGCCCGGATACTCGATCTTCGATCTTGCAAGAACGGGGAAGAGAAGGGACTTCCCTCCAATTGTGCTTCTGTAGTCTTGCAGTGTGCAGTGTGTATTTTGAGCTATAGATCTCCGTGATCAGCGGACCACAAGTGGAATTAGGATAATTTTAAGTATATAATACTGACAGGCGGCCATCTTGGACGCCACGTATCACGGAGCCGTAGCATCGGTCGAGCGTACCCGACGCCCGCCGCGGAACGGTCTAACGGTTCCTGAGGGTATCCCGTTATCTGCAGCGGACTGGTCACGGACGAACGCGCGGAATACAGGAAATAGAAGATATAAAAATTTAATAAATTCAATATCTCATTCATTGGCATCGACATTCGCAATATTAACAATAGTAATAATAATTAATAATATTAATAATTTATATAAACTCAAGATTAAAACTAAACTTAAAATAACAAGAGAAAGGAAAAAACTAATTGTAAAACAATTAATATAAATAAGGAAGGAGTGAACAAGGTTATTACCTATGACGCCGGGCCCAGGTAGGAACCTGGAAAAACCCACAGTCATGTTGACGCGAGCGAAGGTCCCGGCCACCCTTGCCGGCCGCAAGGCATGTAGCAGCACGGAGGAAAAACCATCGAGTAAGCGCAGGGCGAGTGCCACCGCGGAAAAACCCCGCCCAGGTGAGCAGAGAAACAAGAAGGTGGAAGCCGAGGAAACGCCAGCAATTCATCCAACGCGCACCGTTTCGGAGATGGTAAAACGCGCCGCCGAAATCGAGAAGAAGATGCTGGCCTTCTGCCTCGACCCGGCAAGGAAGGTCGGGAAAGAGAACGCCGCAAAAGTGATGGGGAGCTTCCTCGAAATGCGCAAGATCGTTGAGGCCCTCACGTTGAGGAATAGTTTCCTCTGCGGCAAGCTGGAAGAAAGGCTTGCATCAACAGAGGAGGCGAAGACGGCGCTATCCGGCGCCGTCAATAGGACCTTGGAGGCGACAAAGCGCCTCGAATCGGCCGCTAAAAAGGCTGCATTGAAGGGACCAGCAACATTCGCCGATATGGTAAAAATTACCAGCAGGACAGTCCCCAAGATGGCAGTGAAGCCACCACGGAACGTGGTAATAATCACGCCGGACAAAGAGGAAGCCGAAATCAGGACCAGTGAAGAAGCTCGGGAGGCAGTGTTCACCCTGGTGAACCCCAGGAAAAAGGGGATCCAGGTGAAGTCGGTACGTCGCGCACAGGGAAACGGCATCGTGGTAGAAACAACCACTCCTGAAGGACTCAGAGCTTTCACAGAAAGTGCGAAGCTCAGGAACATGGGGCTAAAAGCAAGAACGCCCACACAAAGGATGCCCAGGATGATCGTCTACGAGAGGGAGCTGTCTGAGAAGGGGGTAAGAGCCTGCTTGAAGAAGCAGAATACGGAGAAGCTCACTGAGGCAGAGACAGATGAGATCAAATTCTGCTACAGGACAGGAAGGAAAGGAAGCGAAGAAAATAATTGGGTCGTTGAAGTAAGCCCTGATATAAGGAGGAAGATGCTTGCGGGGAAGATGTTCATTTCATGGAACGCCTGCAAAGTGCGCGACTACGTCGCAGTGTCCCGCTGCTACAAGTGCCAAGGCTTCGGGCATGTGGCCAAGCACTGTAGACAGAAGCACGACGCCTGCGGTCACTGTGCCGAAACCGGGGACGACACAAAAGCTTGTCCAACAAAGAAGAATAACGCAGTCTGTGTAAACTGCAAGAGGAGCGGCAAGAAGAGCGATCACGCAGCCTCCAGCGTAAATTGCCCGACCTATAAAGCCGCACTGGAGAGGACAGTTGAAAGAACCGTTTATGGATAAGAAGAAAAACGGTCGGACGGAGGAGATAAGGATCCTGCAGCACAATATGCAGAGGTCAAGAATCGTGCCCCACGAGGTTAGGTCGCAAATGGAGCTAACGGGCGCAGATATCATACTGATGCAGGAGCCCTACACCATGGAAGGTAACATACCTGGATTTGGGACGAGCGTCGCGATCGTTTGTCGCGGGGATAAGAGTGTCCCACCCCTCGCAGCGGTGGGGATCAGAGGAAACCGCATCTCGGCTCTCGAAATCGCGAGTTTGTGCACGAGACACTGCGCTTTTGTGTAGATAAGCGACGGAGACACCGAGGTATACGCGGTCAGTCAATATTTTCCGCCGTCGGAAAATATTGAAGTCGGCATCGCGCAGCTGAGTATGGTGCTGACGTACCTGCGGGGCAAAAGAGTCATCGTCGGAGCGGACGCCACCGCCAAGTCGCCCCTGTGG